>NC_045140.1:28901525-29014025 GCF_008831285.2 Nymphaea colorata | reverse complement strand
ACTTTCTCTAGTTGCTTTTTGATTAAGTCTCACCCCTAGTCGCATGAAACCTTGAACGTCCATCTAGCCACGTGTCCTCATTGTGTGCATCCTCTTGGCCACGTCACAGCCAGCTCGAGCAGCAGCTTGCCAGCTCAGTCCCACGTCTGCCAAGTGTCCCTCGTCCCTCGCATCCACCTCTTCTTTGCGAGCTTCACCGAGTTTACTTTCCCCTCTTCTCTCCACGTCTTTAGGAAGTGTCCCCAACTTTTAGCACACGTCCCCCTTCTTTTCCCCAGCTTTAGGACACCTCATATCGCATGCAACCTCCACCCTTCATCTGCTCCACGTGTCCAGATCTCCTTGCTTGAGAGAACCACCAGCGCCACCTCGCCCTTGACCCCTTCACTCGCATCCAGCTCAAGGCCACCTTTCCTAAGTTTTAGGAAAAGGCTTCCCTTCTTTTCCTTATCGCTAGGGATCTCCCTCGCTTCTTCTTGCAGCCCTTGATCTAGCCACGTGGCATAGATCCGGCGCACTATCCTTGGCTCGACCAGCCAAGCCCATCCGAACCCACCTAGGCTACCTCACGTGCCACCTAATCCCATAGGTCAACCCACTTACCTTGACCAGACCTAGTCTTAGTTGACTTAACCTCACCTAGCCCATTTAGGTAACCTGGTCGAACCCTTGACCCAGTCGTCCTAGCCTAGTTGACTCGAGCCTACCTCGAGTGCCTCTTGACCAACTCTCCCGAACCCAACAACTCGGTCCAGTAGCAGCCCCCTTCTAGTCGACCCTATCTCCCTCTCGGTCTCCCTTTTGACTTGACCCGAGCTTAGGCTCATTAGTCCGAAGCCAACCTCTTAGCCTCTCTCGTAGATATGTTACCTCTCTCCCTCACCTAAGCTCCTTACCTTCTCGGCTTACCCCTGCCCTGAATCCATCTCACCGTAAACAGCCGTCCCTTAGAGCCCCGCCGCACCAAGCCAGCCGGCCTTAGTTAGGGACCAGGCACAGCCGGCGCTAGCCTTGCGCTAAGCGTTTCCGGCCAGCACCTTGGCCAACTTCCAGCCGACGACCTCTGCCCGTCGACAGCCTTGGCCGAGCCAGTCTAGCCGCCAGGCAGGTAGGCATTGCCTTATCGGCTCTCGCCCCCCTCGGCCACGACCACAGCAAGCAGGCGCATTCCAGACGGCAGTCCATCGCCCGTCCGTCGGTCTCCTGCAGCAAGCGACAGTCGGCCGCACGTCACCGTCATCCTGTAGCGTCAGTAGCAGACTTCCAGTCGGCCGAGCGCTCTTCTCTCCGTCCTGAAGCAACAGCAGCAGAAGTCCATCGATTGCTAGTATCCGTCGGCCCCGCATCGGCAGCAGCAGTCAGCTCCCGCTCAAGCGTCTCGCCAGCCATCTCGGACAGCCGGCGACTGTCCCAGGCCGCGCGCTTCACGCTGGCCCGTGAGCTGAGTTGCCCGGGGATCGGTTTTCACCCCGTGGCCTGTCCGCGCAGCCAAAGTTCTTACTTGGCAGGTACGTTTCTCTTCCCCCTTGTAGTCGTGGGAGGGTGTTATTTGCTTTTGTTTTAGGAAGCATATTAGTTTTATTCCTTTACTGCTTTAGCCCAGGCTTCGGCCTTGCTCCCCTCTGTGGCACCTCAAAGGCCTATTGCCCGAGACACGGTCACAAGGAGCCGACCATCCTATTTGTTTTCCGTTGGGTGTGATTGCGCGTTAGTCGTGGTATGTATGGTTTGCTTGAGTGAGCTGTGAGAGTTAAATTGTATCGCTCGCGCTTGTGAGGCCTTATAACCCACTGTAGTGTTTTGTAATAGGATTCAGCTCTAGCTAGGAATTGGGAAAGGGTTTTCCGCACCTGTATTCCAGTCCTAAGGGAATTTGTGCCGGGGTTTGTCCGGCCGGGTAGATTCATTGTTTAAATTTTTAGGATTTTGAATTTTAGACAACAACCCTCAAGGAGACTTGGGAACTAGGACGCTCTTGGTTCGGTCTTTCTAGCCCAACCGGGATCGTGCCTAACAATTGGTATCAGAGCCGCCTTGGGGCTTTTTGTTTGTCAATTTGAGCATCGACCCACGAAGATTCAGCTTCAGAGGGCAGTTCAGACGACAGAATTCAGCTTGGTCTTCTGCAAGGTGATTTGGTATTAGTGTCAGCCTTAGGGTTTCAGCCTTCACGATTTCGCTAATTCCATCGCGTAGACGAGGCTTCGCTTGCTTGATTTCAGCAAGTGTAGGGTTGTACGCAGTGTACACCCGAGGGTAGCTGAGCTTGAGGTGCGTCGCCGAGACACCAGGCGGGTGTGGCGATTTAGGCTCGACGAGCCCGGCCGAAAGCGAAGCGGGACTGCCGAGGCGCTAAGGATTAGCGCGGCAGTAGACGGGCCAACCCGTCTCCCTTGCCTACGGACTCACGCGCGGCAGCAGAGGCAGCAGCAGCGTGGCAGTACAGGCAGAAACAGAGTGTTTTTCTTTGAGAGTGGCAGCCTAGCTAGTTTTTGGATTTTTTTTAGTTAGGTTTAATTCAGGCTAGTAAACTCTTGCCTTGGCGCCTTAGATCGCAACTCCACGAAATGGGAAAGTCCAAGAAGCAATTCACCCTGGACGATGCTATTATCGAGGAAGTAATTGTGGGGCAGCAAGAAGTGGCCCCCGCGGCCGAGGCAGGACAAGTGCCCCTTTTTGCTATGGAACGAATTCTAACCATAGAGCGAGAAGTAGCACAAATGAGAAGTGACATGAACAAGGCGGAGCACTTTCGCAAGAGAGATCAAGATCGACAAAATCTAGACCGCCAAAAAGAAATGGAAGAGGTTAGGGCGATGTTTAGACAATTAGCTGCTAACCAAGCACAACCTCAAGTGGTTGAGAGGGCTACTCAGGGCCCGAATAAAGGAAAGGGTTTGATGGATGGACTTGGTCATCAAACCGATACTGAGTTGGATCCCAACAACCTCTCTCACGTTGGGACCAGTCAAGAAGGAGCCAGAATTATGCGGCCTCCTCCAAGCAGAAACCAGGCCGAGCCTACGAGCGAATATCTTCGAACGCCTCGAGAACCCCGATATAGCCAAGTATATCGGAACCTTACTTTTGATGACACAGAAGGCGAGGACGAGTCACCCATTCGTCCAAGAAGACATCAAAGAGAAGCCTTCCGACATGAACAGAGGAGAAAACCATCTGTCAAGTATGATTTTCCCAAATTCAACGGAGAACAACTTAGAGAATGGTTGTTCATGGCTGAGCGTTTCTTTCTGTGCCATCATGTCCCAAGAGATGAGTGGATAGAGATAGCCACCGCAAACATGACCGGCAAGGCTACTACCCATTTTTTATGGTTTGAGCATAAGACGCCCAATCCTACATGGGAACAGTACAAGGCGAGCTTGCAACTACACTTTGGAGATTCCACGTTTATTGATTACGATGAGGATCTCAAGAACTTGACTCAAACAACAACAGTACCTGCTTATCAAGACCAATTCGAACGATTGGCAAGCATGGTACAGTGGCCAGAAAAGGCTCTAATTGGAGCTTTCAAGGGCGGTTTGAGAAGAGACATCAAGCGTGAAATGAAAATACATCGTTTCAACAGCTTGGAAGAGTGCTTTGCAATGGCACGATTGTACGAAGAAAGGAAAGAAGAAAAGAGAGAAAGACGAGATAGAAAGGCTCGAAAATCTGACAAGCAGAAGAAAAGACCCTCTTTTTCTTCTACTTCTCGCAACAAAGAGAGGGCAATGGTGCCCTACAAAGGAGGGAATAATCCTAGGCCCAACCCAAGACAGGGCCGTGATCGTCCCACACGCTATCTCACGCCCCAGCAAATTGAAGAGTACAAGCGCAAAGGCTTGTGTTTTTGGTGTGACGGTAAATGGGAGAAAAACCACCAATGCAAATCGTTGTACAACATAGTGGTGGTAGATGATTCGGAATGCAGTTCAAGTTCAGATAGCGAACATTCCTCTACTTCGAGTTCAAGCTCCTCATCAAAAGAGGAAATCCAGGTTAAAAGGCAAGGCAAGAAAAAAGCCGAGCCTAAGGAGAAGAAAGGAGAGGCTTCGACTAGTGATGACAAAAACGACGAAGTCGAATCCCTCCATTCCATTCAAGACCCTTACAAAGCCAACGCCATGCGTGTTTTTGGTCGTATAAATGGCCAAAAAGTGTTAATACTGCTTGATAATGGAGCCACCAACAACTTCCTTACCGAGGAAGCAGCCAAGAGGTGCAAGGTCGCCCTTACGAACAGCAGCCCACAAACAATAATCGTGGGAGGGGGACTCCGAATCAAATGCAAACACGAGGGCAAGAGCGTGGATGTAATGGTTAAGAAGAAATCCTTTAAAGTGGACTGTCTTGTCATTCCGCTTGAAGGAGTGGATCTCATCCTTGGCATGCCATGGTTCTTAACCTGGAAGGATATACACTGGGATGTGAAGAATTTCACAATGACCTTCATCCCAGAAGGAGAGGATGAATCTATTACGATTCAAGGACTTGCTAGCTCCACAAGTCCAAAAACTGCATTGAGGTCCATCCAACAAGAGCAACCAGCATGTTGGGTTCTTACCCTTGCTACAGATGTACCAGAATCGGCTGAAAACAAAGAAGAGCCGATTCCTCCCTTGGTTCAAAACGTACTTGATGAATTCCCAGACGTGTTCGCAGAACCAACAGGCCTTCCACCGAAGAGGGCTTATGATCATAGGATCATTCTCACTCAGGGAGCAAAGCCTGTGAATGTCAAGCCATACCGGTACGGGTACAGTCAAAAGGCGGAAATAGAACGCCTTGTTAAGGAAATGCTCCAGAGCGGCATTATACGCCCTAGCAGTTGTCCCTTTTCTTCACCAGTCCTCTTGGTCAAGAAAAAAGACAACACTTGGCATTTTTGTATTGACTATAGAGCATTAAACGAGGTGACCGTCAAGGATCGACACCCGATACCGGTCATAGATGAGTTGCTGGATGAGCTGGCTGGCGCCACTATCTTTTCAAAAATTGATCTTCGAGCCGGCTACCATCAGATCAGAATGCATGATGAAGACATACTGAAGACTGCTTTCTGTACGCATGACGGGCATTATGAGCTTCTAGTAATGCCTTTCGGTCTTAGTAATGCACCAGCTACTTTTCAGCGTTGTATGAATGATGTATTTCGAGAGCACCTTAGAGACTTCATCCTGGTCTTCTTCGACGACATTCTCATCTACAGCAAAAGTGAGAAAGAGCACGAGCATCATCTGAGGATCACATTAAGGATCTTGAAGGAGCACAACCTTTTTGCGAAGATGTCCAAGTGTAGTTTTGGACAATCTTCGATTGGATATTTGGGACACATTGTGTCCAGAGATGGGGTTCGGGCAGACCCCGAAAAGTTGATAGCCATGGAGAAATGGCCGCTGCCCAAGGACCTTAAGGGTCTAAGAGGCTTCTTAGGTCTCACTGGATACTACAGAAGGTTCATACAAGGCTATGGACTTATTGCACAGCCCTTGACACAAATGCTCAAAAAAGGGGCTTTCCAGTGGAATGAGAAGTCCAGGGTCGCTTTCGAGAAGTTGAAGGCAGCCCTCATGTCAGCTCCCGTCCTTACACTTCCAGACTTCACGAAAACATTCACGATTGAAACGGATGCTTGCGAAGTGGGTGTAGGAGCAGTGTTGGGACAGGAAGGACATCCCATCGCGTATATGTCCAAAGCGTTAACAAGCAGAGCAAAACCTCTTTCCACTTACGAAAAAGAACTGCTTGCTATTGTGATCGCGGTGGAAAAATGGCGTCCATATTTGATAGGACGCAGGTTTATTGTCAGGACTGATCAGAACAGTCTCAAGTACATGCTTAAGCAGCGTGTGTCCACCCCTACTCAGCAGCGATGGCTTGCCAAACTCTTGGGGTATGACTTCGAGATTGAATACAAAAAGGGGCCTGACAATAAGGCGGCAGACTCTCTTTCCCGCCTGACTGAACAATTGATGACACTCTCGGTAGTGGAAACTGACATCTGGACCAGATTAGCCCAGGATCAGCAAGATGATGAATCCATACGGTTAATCAAAGCCTCAGTCGAGCAAAACCCGGGATCCATTCCATTTTTCTCAGTCAGAGGGGAAATTTTATATAGGAAGGACAAAGCAGTCGTCCCTCCTAATTCTGGGCTGAAGCAGGAACTCCTGCATCATTTTCATGACACTCCAGCCGCAGGTCATGAAGGGGTCGCTAAGACCCTAAGTCGCATCAAAGCCCAATTCTGGTGGCGAGGGATTAAAGCCGAAGTTCAGGCTTATGTAAAGAAATGTGTAGTGTGCCAGAGAGAAAAATATGAGGCCATCAAGCCTCCAGGGCACCTCATTCCTCTTCCGGTACCCACAAAACCGTGGACGGATATCACAATGGATTTTATTGACCCAATGCCCCGATCAGAAGGAAAGGAGGCAGTGCTAGTTGTTGTGGACCGGCTCACGAAGTATAGCCATTTCGCCCCTCTGCCACGGTTATACCAAGGGCCCTTAGTGGCCAACGTCTACCATGAGTACATCGGAAAACTGCATGGGATGCCACAGTCGGTAGTCTGTGATAGAGACTCCATATTTCTTAGCGCATTCTGGCAGGAATATATGAAGAACATGGGTACGACGTTGAATTTTAGTACCGCCCACCACCCACAGACTGATGGGCAAAGTGAGATCGTCAACCGGTCCTTAGAGACCTATCTACGATGCTTCGCGGGTGAACGACCCACGACTTGGGTCAAATATCTGCCTTGGGCAGAATGGTCTTACAATACGAGTCATCACTCGTCTACAGGCATGACGCCTTACGAGGGAGTCTACGGTGTTCCTCCACCAACAATTCCAAGATATGAGGGAGGAACAGCTGAAGATGACAATGTTGATTGTGAGCTGCGTACGAGGGAAGAAGTTTTAGAATCTCTAAGACAGAACATCCTCAAAGCACAGAACCGCATGAAGCAGGTGTATGACAAGGGAAGGCAGGACCGGGAATTCGCGGTGGGGGACTATGTTTGGCTTAAGAGGTTGCCTCTTAAGCAGAAATCCCTAATGGGCCAGCCATACTCCAAGCTATTGCCTCGATACTATGGCCCATATCCGGTAATCCAGAAAGTGGGAAAAGCCGCATACAGGCTTGGACTTCCTAGAACGGCTCAGGTGCATCCAGTTTTTCATGTCACCCGACTGAAGCCTCATGTAGGGGATGTACCCACATTGATTGAGCAGGTACCGGATAGCTTACCAACCCCCTATCGCATTTTAAAACATAGATATATACAACGACAGGGGAGGATGAGGCATGAAGTTCTGGTGGAGTGGGAAGGACCCGACAGGGGTACTTCTTGGGAAGAATTTGGGTCAGTGGTTCACCGATTTCCCTCTTCTAGCGCTCGAGGACAAGCGCAAGGTAGGGAGGGGGAATCTGTTACGGACCTACCTAGTGGTCCAGACCCAGCAGGGGCCAAGCTGGCCGAACCTAGTCAGAGGAAGCGCAAGGCTTCCGACCTATGGGCTCGTTCTCTGCAATACATCAAGAGCAGTCCCAAGAAGAAGATTGAAGCACCAGATACGGTTGCAGCGGGAGGAGCGGGAGGAGCAACTGGGTCTTCAGCGGTGCTTGAATTACAAGAGTCTCAAGGTGACTGTGGTTCAGAAGTCAGGTTCGTAGAAGAGTCTAAACCCAACGAGCCTAGTCCGCACGAACCTTAGAGGCAACCTAGGACTAACGTCTTAGGAAATGGTTCGGTCAAACCAGACTGAACCCTTACACTCTTAACCCGAAGTGAGGGCGGGTCCCCTCACGAGGTCCCCACCTTGGGCTGATCAGGCTCAAGGGTTAGCTTAATTAGTTTAAGTGTTGGGCGCTAGGCCCGGTCTAGTTTGGTTTAATGCATTACGTAGCTAGACTTAATTCCTTAGGCACATTTGCTTTTTGTAATAAGAGATTTGGGCATGTCGCCCTTGGGAATCGAATAAGGGACCTAGCCTGGCGGGTTGTGTCAGGCGCACTTATGTAATTGGGTTGGGTAGAGAGTGAAGATCTGGATTGTAGATCTAACTCGCATAGGATTGTATAAATAGTTTTAGATCTAAGTGTAATGGACGGAGATTTATGAAATTAAGTTCATTTGGAGTCGAGTACTCTCTCTCCTCCTCGCGAGGTCTGCCATTTCCCTTTGTGGAATCCGTAATCTCTTGTCTCCCGTCTTCTTCACCGAGGAGTGAACCAGGCGTCTTCTCCCTCTCGCGCCCCCTTGGCCCGTGGCGATTTCTCATCCATTGAAGAGCTTTGGAGCACCGGCGTCTTCGACGAAGGCCCAAAGGCACGGCTCGGGCGGATCTCCTCCTCACCGGCGGCGGAATCTCCCTTGACCACGTAAGTACCCCTACCGGTTTTCATTAAAACTGTAATCAGAGCCTTCTCCTTGAACACGAAGGAGTTGAAAGTCTGATTTCAGAAATAGGGAAGGTTGAAGGCGCAGGTCTGATCCTCGACTTCAACGGGACGCGAGCATTGTTGATTCATTCGATCCTTTGTGCAAAAAACGATTCGAGTTAGAGAGATTCTCAGGCCGAATCCTCCACGTTGGGTTCTGCTCTTGGCGTACCCAAGATCAGAACCGAGACATCTGGTTCAGTCGGCCCTAGAACCCTTTAACTCGATCTTAGCCACTCAAGCGATCGTTTGATTAAGCCTTGATCGCTAGAGACAAACATTCGGTGGAAGAGCTTCGTAAATCATTGAAAATAAGCTCTGATTTCTTCCATTCGAGTTCTCGGTCCAGAGATATAAAAATCAGAAAAAGTCATGAATCTGGCCGTGGAAAAACAGTAAGAACTAGCTTAAAAGGGTCGTCCGAAGAAAAGCTCCAAAATAGTGTAATTCGGGCGGAATCCGACGGCTAGGTTGGAAGATCGGTACCTCGCCGAAAAAGAGGCTAATTCCGGTTGCCGCTGCTAAATCCGGCGTCCGCCATTGCCCTTGAAGCCGAGGACTGTTCTGCCCTCCTCCTTCCTGTTTTTGTTAAAATTCATTAAGGGTAGTTCGGACTGTCGAAGTGAAGAAGAGGATTCCGGTCGCCGGCGAGCTTGGAGCACTCCACCATGAACGCCAGCCGATTCCGGGTAAGTCTCTTCGATCTTCATCTCCACCGTCCAAGTGTCCATGTGTCAGCCATCGAACCAGTCAGTCCACCCTCTCCTCCACGTCAGCACCACCTGTCCTACTCGAGATTAGCTCGAATAGTAGTAGCCCTAGTCTTTAGGAGAGTCCCACGCTTTTCTCCCTAACTTTCTCTAGTTGCTTTTTTATTAAGTCTCACCCCTAGTCGCATGAAACCTTGAACGTCCATCTAGCCACGTGTCCTCATCGTGTGCATCCTCTTGGCCACGTCACAGCCAGCTCGAGCAGCAGCTTGCCTGCTCAGTCCCACGTCTGCCAAGTGTCCCTCGTCCCTCGCATCCACCTCTTCTTTGCGAGCTTCACCGAGTTTACTTTCCCCTCTTCTCTCCACGTCTTTAGGAAGTGTCCCCAACTTTTAGCTCACGTCCCCCTTCTTTTCCCCAGCTTTAGGACACCTCATATCGCATGCAACCTCCACCCTTCATCTGCTCCACGTGTCCAGATCTCCTTGCTTGAGAGAACCACCAGCGCCACCTCGCCCTTGACCCCTTCACTCGCATCCAGCTCAAGGCCACCTTTCCTAAGTTTTAGGAAAAGCCTTCCCTTCTTTTCCTTATCGCTAGGGATCTCCCTCGCTTCTTCTTGCAGCCCTTGATCTAGCCACGTGGCATAGATCCGGCGCACTATCCTTGGCTCGACCAGCCAAGCCCATCCGAACCCACCTAGGCTACCTCACGCACCACCTAATCCCGTAGGTCAACCCACTTACCTTGACCAGACCTAGTCTTAGTTGACTTAACCTCACCTAGCCCATTTAGGTAACCTGGTCAAACCCTTGACCCAGTCGTCCTAGCCTAGTTGACTCGAGCCTACCTCGAGTGCCTCTTGACCAACTCTCCCGAACCCAACAACTCGGTCCAGTAGCAGCCCCCTTCTAGTCGACCCTATCTCCCTCTCGGTCTCCCTTTTGACTTGACCCGAGCATAGGCTCATTAGTCCGAAGCCAACCTCTTAGCCTCTCTCGTAGATATGTTACCTCTCTCCCTCACCTAAGCTCCTTACCTTCTCGGCTTACCCCTGCCCTGAATCCATCTCACCGTAAACAGCCGTCCCTTAGAGCCCCGCCGCACCAAGCCAGCCGGCCTTAGTTAGGGACCAGGCACAGCCGGCGCTAGCCTTGCGCTAAGCGTTTCCGGCCAGCACCTTGGCCAACTTCCAGCCGACGACCTCTGCCCGTCGACAGCCTTGGCCGAGCCTGTCTAGCCGCCAGGTAGGTAGGCATTGCCTTATCGGCTCTCGCCCCCCTCGGCCACGACCACAGCAAGCAGGCGCATTCCAGACGGCAGTCCGTCGCCCGTCCGTCGGTCTCCTGCAGCAAGCGACAGTCGGCCGCACGTCACCGTCATCCTGCAGCGTCAGTAGCAGGCTTCCAGTCGGTCGAGCGCTCTTCTCTCCATCCTGAAGCAACAGCAGCAGAAGTCCATCGATTGCTAGTATCCGTCGGCCCCGCATCGGCAGTAGCAGTCAGCTCCCGCTCAAGCGTCTCGCCAGCCATCTCGGACAGCCGGCGACTGTCCCAGGCCGCGCGCTTCACGCCGGCCCGTGAGCTGAGTTGCCCGGGGATCGATTTTCACCCCGTGGCCTGTCCGCGCAGCCAAAGTTCTTACTTGGAAGGTACGTTTCTCTTCCCCCTTGTAGTCGTGGGAGGGTGTTATTTGCTTTTGTTTTAGGAAGCATATTAGTTTTATTCCTTTACTGCTTTAGCCCAGGCTTCGGCCTTGCTCCCCTCTGTGGCACCTCAAAGGCCTATTGCCCGAGACACGGTCACAAGGAGCCGACCATCCTATTTGTTTTCCGTTGGGTGTGATTGCGCGTTAGTCTTGGTATGTATGGTTTGCTTGAGTGAGCTGTGAGAGTTAAATTGTATCGCTCGCGCTTGTAAGGCCTTATAACCCACTGTAGTGTTTTGTAATAGGATTCAGCTCTAGCTAGGAATTGGGAAAGGGTTTTCCGCACCTGTATTCCAGTCCTAAGGGAATTTGCGCCGGGGTTTGTCCGGCCGGGTAGATTCATTGTTTAAATTTTTAGGATTTTGAATTTTAGACAACAACCCTCAAGGAGACTTGGGAACTAGGACGCTCTTGGTTCGGTCTTTCTAGCCCAACCGGGATCATGCCTAACACACACCAATATAACAAGCACATCACCCAAACGGTTCATGGAAAACCAAAACAGCCATGACGCCGATGGGAGAAGCAGCCAACGCCACTCATGCGCCAAGACATCAGGCGCTTCCCAATGGCCGCCTTCACGCCGGCATAGCCATGCGGACAAGCGGAACTTGGGAGGCGCATAATGTTGAAACGCGGGATAGATTCTCGATCAAACCGAACCGTCGTGGAACAACCGATAAAAACAAGCAAGAAGCAAACAGCAAAGGCAACGGGGATCCGTCAAACCAAGCATCTATCTCCTACGCAGGTGATTTGGGCGATCGCTCCCGGGCAAAAGGGGCTAACGCGAAAATCACCTGGTCTACCATAAATGTTCCAGACCATTCGTGAATCCACTTGTGTACCTGATCCGGTCCCAAAGGACACCGCAGGCGCTGTCGGGAAACAGCGAGCACTGCAGGCCGAGGGCCAGGCAGGGAAGGACACGTTGCATAGCACCTGCCAAACAAAGGCCTTGACAGCAGTCGGAGGCTGAGAAGAAGGCAGTCGCACCGCGTGGACTACAAATGGCCCAGGCAAAACCGGACGCAGGAGAAGCTAAAAAGACAGCTACGGAAGCACGTGGAACCAAGAAAAAATGGCCGCTCGCAGTGAAGAAAGGGCACACGAGGGACGGCAGCAAGGTCGAAGGGGGTTGATACGGGTCAGCCTTCGACTTGGCCGAGAGCAGCCACTAATGAGGTTAAGAGCAGCCAAAGCGGGCAAAGCAAGGCTGCCCTCCATGTGGAATCAGGCCCTTCATGGCCGTGTTGACCACAAATGGGTCAAGAGGGAGGAGTGGGAGGCGTAGAGCAGCTGGTACAATCCTTGCACGCACATGGAATTCAGCTTAGAATTGAAGCCGAGGGAGGAGCGGGAGGAGAGGCAACGACTCTAAGCAAGGCTCTTGAATACCAAGGCGGTGGGTTGAGTCCAAGTCCTGTCTAGTCCAGCCTAGGTCTTCGCTATACCCATGCACTTAGGGTCAGCCTAGGGCGAACCTAGGCGAATTCTGATCTGAACCAAGGCCCACAACATGCGGGCTAAGGGGAAGACGAGTTAGGGTCGAGACACTAAGTCTCGAGTTTGATTTCCTGCTTGCGTTTCTTTGTTTTAGAGTGCGCATTTGCTTTGGATTCAATTCCGTTTTGGATTTCGTTTTTGAGGTTTGGATCACATGTTTAGATCCACTTTTGATTGAGAACTATAAATACTTTGTACTCCTTTGTTTTGGCATTATGCAATTATCAAATTTTGATGCAATTAGAAGAATTGGAGTTCATTTGTCAAGTGCCTCTCTCTCTCCTCACGGATTGCTCTCTCTTCTCCCTTTGTGCAATTCTTCTACCCGCGCCCTCTTGTCTTCTCTCTTCTCTTGAACACATTTGGGAATTTCGGCAACCATGGCGAGATTTCTGAAGAAGATCTTCAATCCAGCGGGTATTTCTTCTTTCTATGCCTAAATCTCTTTTCTCTTCTCATCCACTCGCCCAAGGAATCGACAGCTTGAAGACTCCTCTTGCTCCGGCGTGAAGAGCTCTCCACAAGACCACGTCTTACCCCAAGAGATCAGCAACGAACTAGTGCAGCCAACACTCCCCACCGTGAAGGCTTGAGGCTACTCGTTCCCGGGAAGGCTCGTCATCTTTTAGGCAACTAGAAGGTGAGGGCAGACGACCAAAGGCTTCCGATTTGAGAGGTTAGTGCATTCGTTTAAGAGCTGAAATTGTGTAACGCCATTGTATCGATTTGAGTTGAGATTCTGCCATTAAGGGACTATTGATCTTCACGGTTTCAGCCAAGAGGATCACTGGTTCACTTAGGAAGAAGCTCTCCCTAAATCGGTTCTTACGAGTCACAAGGGAGACTCTTAGCCGATAGCAAGGATCTCGCAATTTCGAGGGTCTTTTCCTTCGGTTTTCAAGTATCATTTCATGTGTTAGTTTATGTTCTTGCGCCTGTTAGCTTGCTGTGTGAAAAAGAGAAAAACAGAAAGAAAAACAGAAAAAGAAAGAAAGAAAAGTGGCGAGAATTGAAAAAGAAAAAGAAAATGAGAATCGCCCAAAAGAAAGAATCATGAATGCGGCAAGCTAGAGGCAATTCGGTTCAAATTAGTGTCTCGCCGGAATCTGTAATTCCCGGCCACTGCTGCTAACATTCCGGCCAGTTTCTGGAATATCCGGTGTGCATTTGGGGGTAATCTCAGGCCGATCTCCATCAGGCTCGATCTGCACTAAAATCTCTCCAAGGATCTCGGTCACATTTGGGGAGAAACCGTGTGTGGCGTGGAGGAGCTCCTAGGTGACGCCACCTAGCCGCCGGTGCATTTGGTGAATCAGCCTCGTTCCTACAAAAGAGGTAAGTGGATCTCCAGCTTGGGCCCTTCCCCATCTCCACCCTACGCTTAGTCCATGTGGCAAGCATCGGGACACTTAGAGAGATCCTAGGATTTGAGTAGGAAGTGACGCACATTTGGTGGAGCACTAATTCGCCACCTCATAAAGTGTTTTTCTAGAATAGGAATCCCAGCTAGATAAGTTAGGATATTCCCCAACTTCGTAGGAAAGCAGCCTCATCCAGTTGCCACTTGTCCCTCCCTCAGCCTAGTCACCACATTAGCCAACTACCCAAGGCCAGCTCGCCCCTCCACCTCACCATTTGCCTATCCTCTCTCCTATTCAGTTGGGAGATAGCCTCTACAGGTCGCCACCTAGCCTTGAATCGTGGAGATCAATCTCATCTGGAATCTTCTCCAAGATCATAGCCACCCACCTCACCACATTTGTTGCGCCACCTCACTCCACCTTCATCATCCACCTAGCCTCTCTCCTATTTCCTTGGGAGATAGCCCACTTGGAGTCGCCACCTCGCCCAAACATTTTGGAGCTGGATTCTCACGTGGGACCTCCTCCACGTATCCAGCCACCATTTCCCTAAGCCGAGTCTACCTAATTCACACTTGATTTACCTCAAGTTACCGCCACCCATTTCCATTTCCCCTTAGTCTAGGCGCCTAAACCTACCCTAGCTACTTTGTAGGAACCCACGATTTAGGCCCTTCCCTTCACCAGGTCAACCTAGGATTTGAACCTTAGGACCCACCTTGCCTAACCTTCCATTAACCCAGCTCATTGGCCAAACCTAGCCCGGGCCCACCTGGTCCCACCTGGTCCGAGCTCACCCTGCCCAAGACCTGCACCTAGTTGGTTCCAACCCTAGTCCACAAGGAAGACCGCCTAGTGCATCCTTGAGAGTCTTGGAGCCGGCAGGTCTTGCCCCAGCTATTTCCGGCGTCCTCAGGCCGCCACCGGCCTCCTCTGCTACTTTTCCGGCGACCCTCCGGCGTGGTTCCCAGCAGGTCCCCAAGTCAGCCAGCAAGTGCTTGGAGAGCTCCTAGGCGATTTCAGCATCGAGATCCCTCAACGGCGAGACCCTTGGAGCGCTCTCAACCACCAACCGGCGTCTTCGTCATTGGAGTTCCAGCTCGACGCCGGCCTTTCCTCTTGTGTTGCTGCTAGTGCCCGAGTGTGGAATCTCACCTCGTGGCTTGAGACTTGATTCGCCAAGCTTGCCTTGGCCGGTACAATCTCCCCCTCTCTTTAGAACCACGGGTGGGAGTATTTGCTTTCGCATTTTGTTTTTCAGCCCGGCTTCGGCCCTCGTTGTGCGAAGAGGTACCTCGGAGGCTCCAAGCCGAAGACACGCTCTCTAGCCAACCTAGCCTCCTACGGGTGGGTGTGGTTTGATTCGATTAGGTTTGGTTTGATGGTTTGTGGAGTGAGTTTTGAGTGATTTTTATCAAATGTATCGCTTCCGCTTGTATTAGCCTCACAGCTTCTAGATTTGTGTAGTAGGTTTTGCTTGGGTTTGGGAATAACCTCTCTTGTATTCCGCTACCTATCCGGGATTTTCTAAGTCGGGGTCCTGTCCGACTGGGTAGTGTCATTGTTTTATTTGTCCTAGGAAAGTCTTCTGGTTGGTCCAAGGTGATCTTGGGGGTAGGGACGGCCGTTGGCTTCAGACTTTGGTCGGCCGCGGGCAAGACCCTACCAATTTGGTATCAGAGCCTCCTTGGAGCAACAGTAAGCAAGTACAGTCCTCTCGACAGAAGAGACAGTTTCCAGCTATTGCTTAGTCGGTTTCCTGTGGTGCAGCCACCTTGAACCGACAGATACCAAATATACCAATTTGGTATCAGAGCCTCCTTGGAGCATCAGGAAGCAAGCGGTAACCTCTTGAAGGCAGTAGAAGACAGATTAGCCAGCTTTCGTTTTCAGCCGTTTTCAGGATTTCGTTTTCAGAACTAGGCGAATTGCGGTTTTCTGGTCTGTAACAGTTAGCAACAGTGTATCAGCGGTTTCAGAGGGCAAACGAAGTCGGATTTGCCTCAAATTTGGTGGGCAGACTCGTAATCATCTGTGATACAAAAGTTGTTTAGGGCTTCAGAATAAATTCTGCCCTTAACCAGACGATTTTGGCCTTGCGACGTGTTAAAAGCCTGAACAGACCGAACCTGTCCGCGAGAGCAGTTCGGCCAGAAGATTACGTAGTTTCAGTGACTTCCCGAGGTCGAAACGAGCTGAAATTTTCAGCATAGTTAGATAACTGTATCCTCTGAGTGCTGACAAAATTTTGAAGTCAAAACTCCCCCATTTGACATTTCTGTGCGTAAGTCCTTGGGCTGCCTAAAAACAGTCTGGACTAAGGGTGTGCACATCGCATTACCCTAGGGTGCTTGAGCTCGAGGTGCGCTGTCGAGGTGTCAGGCGGACGCGACAGTTTAGGCCCCACTCTTGGGCCTGGCTGAGAGCAAGAGTTAGCCACCGAGGTGCCAGGCGGGCGCGGTGACAGGCGGAACTTGTTTCCTCCTCCCTTAGCGCACACAAGGCAGAAGTGTGGCTGATAGACAACGGGCAGAAAAGTTGATTACAGCAGGTTTTTCGCAGCATAGGTTTTTTTTTAAGAGTGGCAGTGTGTCAGTGTGTTTGCTTTCAGCAGTAGCATAGGATTTGTTTTGGCAGTTTGCTTGCTAGAATAGATGACGGATATAGGCGCCCGTTTGGAAGGATCCAAAATGGACCTGTTTCTAAGCGCCTATGAGAATGGAAAGTACATAGGGAGACTTTGGTTAGTCCGAGGGGAGAATTGGAACCAAGGGCCAAGATATATATACATCAAGGCTGGTAGCTCGCCCTACTGCGATTGGGTTATACAACACCCTAGTGTACAAGGGTGCCATTTTCAATTGGCAATCGATAAAGTTGCTCGTAACATCTGGATCATCAATGACACAGGCACGGGTAGACTTAGTGTTGTTGGTCATGGGGAGATATTTCAACGTTGGGTGCAAATCTATCCAGGTGAAGTCATCAAAGTAGGATCTATGGACCATTATTTCGAGTTGACAGAAAGAACCTCTTATGTGGCCACAGAGCAAAGAGGGCCTCACATGGAGCCTAGTGAAGCACGTACCATTCCTCACATAGTAGGGACACCACCTCTTGAGAAAGACTCAACCGAAGAAAAAGAAATACATCATACGAGTCACGAGTGGGAGAAGTATGATCAAACACTCAAGGAAATCAAGGAAATGTTGAAAGCCTTGACCCCTACTAAGGAAAGAGGAAATCATGAAAAGCCGCAACCACTTCCACGAAAAACGAGCAATGCTCAAACGTATAGGAGGATCTATTCAAATAAAGGTCTCCTTCCCAAGCCCGGACCTCTTCAAGGAGAGACGCAAACTATGACCACACAGAATGTCGTTTCTACTTATAAGGTCATAGCCCATCCAAAAGAGACTAAACCAGGCATCCAACGAAAGCCAGCAGAAGAAAAGGTTGAGAGGGAGGGCACGACAAAGCCCAAAGTGGATGCTGAAGCAATGAGTCGAGATCTATCAAAGAGGTGTGAAAGCAAAGACAATCTCGACACATTAGTAAGGCGGTGCATAATACCAAGGATGTTGAGACAATCGCATCATGGACCACCCAGGAAATTTTGGATGAGATTGATCTCCTATGTCAGGATTTCGATCTAAGTGAGGAACCCGCACCTAGTGTGATCCAGTTAGTATCCCAAGAAGATCAGCTTAAGAATGAAATGCAGGGATCTAGTTCGACATCCATACCGGGCCAAAAACAGGATGAGTCTTTAAGGTGTCAAGCTCCACCCACAAGAGAAAAAGAAGAAGAACCTTATGAGCTTGAACCCCTTGAGCACATACTTCCTAATGATACAGTGGAATTAGTCAGGTACCAATTACAGGAAGAACTCATTCTAGATGGAAACGGGCCCCTCGACAATGAGAGCATAGGATCCAACTCCGGAGATGCCCCCATGGAGATGGAAGAAGTAGGGCATCCCACCAAGGACGAGAGTATGCAACCACCTCCTCTTCCTGCCCAAGATAACATAGAATCTCAGGAGGGTGGTATGAGTTTGAATCTCTCAAAGTCTTCTTGTACAAAGGCACGGATGAAGCTCCAACAATGGGCGACCCAAGTATTAGCAAATGAAATTCCACGACGACCACAAGAGAGCCAAGTTTGTGGGATGATCCGAACAAAATCTGAAGAGGTCGCCACTTACCAAAGGCAAAAGAAGAGCCCTAGCAAACCTGGACTCGGGCAAAGAACTAAGCCGCCCACTATCCAGGAATTGTTAGAGGAAGAAATTTTGGCCACATCAGATGGAATCCTCCCCGAGTCATAAAGTGATGACATGAGCAGCTCAGAGAACCAGCTTGATAGTACAGGCATCTACCCGAATATCAACCCAGAGAAAAACCACTATAACGAGGTAGATCGAGTAACCCTTAGTGCACATTCAGAACAATGCAAAGTCGAAGGGTACTCACGGGCCGCCTTAGTCTCTCCCCAAAGTCAGGTACATCCTAAGGAGGGTGGCCATCACCCATTCAGCAAAACGACTCTGGGGCACTACATTGAAAAGCTTTACCCAGAGCGATGGAGAGCTTATCAGTTTCCAGACTCTCCAAATTGCAGCCGAGAGTTGTGGAATCCTTTCAGCCCACTT
Source organism: Nymphaea colorata (assembly GCF_008831285.2). Lineage (NCBI taxonomy): Eukaryota > Viridiplantae > Streptophyta > Magnoliopsida > Nymphaeales > Nymphaeaceae > Nymphaea > Nymphaea colorata. Next base: position 28,995,636 of record NC_045140.1, on the reverse strand, counting down.
GGAACATGCACGACAGAGTCACCCTTAGCCCAAGACTCTGAAAGAAGAAGCACAGTAAAGGCACCTTGGGCTATAGCAAAGGATAAAGAACGAGCATTGAGCATAGTGGAGCAACAAGCTCCACGAACAGGCCGTAGCCTGTGGCAAGCCCACGATCGTGGCAAGGTCACCCCACAGTTTGAGGGCACAGAAAAGAGCAAACAGCTGCAAGGGCAGCATAGAATATATATCGGGCACCTGCCTCGCGACTATGGTCCCGGGCAATCGCGACTCAGCCGAATGGATCGAAGTAATGAAATGACTTGGGTGATTACCAAGGTTTACTCTAGAGGCCCGAGAAGGTGTTTTGTCTACTTGAGAAACTCCTTAAAGGTGCTACCTAGAGACTATGGACCAAAGAGGAAACGGAAAGAAGAGAGTGGCTGCAAGCAAGCTCACCAAAAGAAATCTTTGTTAAGAGCTTGGGGACAAGCTCCATTTCAGGAGGGTGGATCTGATACGGGTCAGCCTTCGACTTGGCCGAGAGCAGCCACTAATGAGGTTAAGAGCAGCCAAAGCGGGCAAAGCAAGGCTGCCCTCCATGTGGAATCAGGCCCTTCATGGCCGTGTTGACCACAAATGGGTCAAGAGGGAGGAGTGGGAGGCGTAGAGCAGCTGGTACAATCCTTGCACGCACATGGAATTCAGCTTAGAATTGAAGCCGAGGGAGGAGCGGGAGGAGAGGCAACGACTCTAAGCAAGGCTCTTGAATACCAAGGCGGTGGGTTCAGTCCAAGTCCGGTCTAGTCCAGCCTAGGTCTTCGCTATACCCATGCACTTAGGGTCAGCCTAGGGCGAACCTAGGCGAATTCTGATCTGAACCAAGGCCCACAACGTGCGGGCTAAGGGGAAGACGAGTTAGGGTCGAGACACTAAGTCTCGAGTTTGATTTCCTGCTTGCGTTTCTTTGTTTTAGAGTGCGCATTTGCTTTGGATTCAATTCCGTTTTGGATTTCGTTTTTGAGGTTTGGATCACATGTTTAGATCCACTTTTGATTGAGAACTATAAATACTTTGTACTCCTTTGTTTTGGCATTATGCAATTATGAAATTTTGATGCAATTAGAAGAATTGGAGTTCATTTGTCAAGTGCCTCTCTCTCTCCTCACGGATTGCTCTCTCTTCTCCCTTTGCGCAATTCTTCTACCCGCGCCCTCTTGTCTTCTCTCTTCTCTTGAACACATTTGGGAATTTCGGCAACCATGGCGAGATTTCTGAAGAAGATCTTCAATCCAGCGGGTATTTCTTCTTTCTATGCCTAAATCTCTTTTCTCTTCTCATCCACTCGCCCAAGGAATCGACGGCTTGAAGACTCCTCTTGCTCCGGCGTGAAGAGCTCTCCACATGACCACGTCTTACCCCAAGAGATCAGCAACGAACTAGTGCAGCCAACACTCCCCACCGTGAAGGCTTGAGGCTACTCGTTCCCGGGAAGGCTCGTCATTTTTTAGGCAACTAGAAGGTGAGGGCAGACGACCAAAGGCTTCCGATTTGAGAGGTTAGTGCATTCGTTTAAGAGCTGAAATTGTGTAACGCCGTTGTATCGATTTGAGTTGAGATTCTGCCATTAAGGGACTATTGATCTTCACGGTTTCAGCCAAGAGGATAACTGGTTCACTTAGGAAGAAGCTCTCCCTAAATCGGTTCTTACGAGTCACAAGGGAGACTCTTAGCCGATAGCAAGGATCTCGCAATTTCGAGGGTCTTTTCCTTCGGTTTTCAAGTATCATTTCATGTGTTAGTTTATGTTCTTGCGCCTGTTAGCTTGCTGTGTGAAAAAGAGAAAAACAGAAAGAAAAACAGAAAAAGAAAGAAAGAAAAGAGGCGAGAATTGAAAAAGAAAAAGAAAATGAGAATCGCCCAAAAGAAAGAATCATGAATGCGGCAAGCTAGAGGCAATTCGGTTCAAATTAGTGTCTCGCCAGAATCTGTAATTCCCGGCCACTGCTGCTAACATTCCGGCCAGTTTCTGGAATATCCGGTGAGCATTTGGGGGTAATCTCAGGCCGATCTCCATCAGGCTCGATCTGCACTAAAATCTCTCCAAGGATCTCGGTCACATTTGGGGAGAAACCGCGTGTGGCGTGGAGGAGCTCCTAGGTGACGCCACCTAGCCGCCGGTGCATTTGGTGAATCAGCCTCGTTCCTACAAAAGAGGTAAGTGGATCTCCAGCTTGGGCCCTTCTCCATCTCCACCCTACGCTTAGTCCATGTGGCAAGCATCGGGACACTTAGAGAGATCCTAGGATTTGAGTAGGAAGTGACGCACATTTGGTGGAGCACTAATTCGCCACCTCATAAAGTGTTTTTCTAGAATAGGAATCCCAGCTAGATAAGTTAGGATATTCCCCAACTTCGTAGGAAAGCAGCCTCATCCAGTTGCCACTTGTCCCACCCTCAGCCTAGTCACCACATTAGCCAACTACCCAAGGCCAGCTCGCCCCTCCACCTCACCATTTGCCTATCCTCTCTCCTATTCAATTGGGAGATAGCCTCTACAGGTCGCCACCTAGCCTTGAATCGTGGAGATCAATCTCATCTGGAATCTTCTCCAAGATCATAGCCACCCACCTCACCACATTTGTTGCGCCACCTCACTCCACCTTCATCATCCACCTAGCCTCTCTCCTATTTCCTTGGGAGATAGCCCACTTGGAGTCGCCACCTCGCCCAAACATTTTGGAGCTGGATTCTCACGTGGGACCTCCTCCACGTATCCAGCCACCATTTCCCTAAGCCGAGTCTACCTAATTCACACTTGATTTACCTCAAGTTACCGCCACCCATTTCCATTTCCCCTTAGTCTAGGCGCCTAAACCTACCCTAGCTACTTTGTAGGAACCCACGATTTAGGCCCTTCCCTTCACCAGGTCAACCTAGGATTTGAACCTTAGGACCCACCTTGCCTAACCTTCCATTAACCCAGCTCATTGGCCAAACCTAGCCCGGGCTCACCTAGTCCCACCTGGTCCGAGCTCACCCTGCCCAAGACCTGCACCTAGTTGGTTCCAACCCTAGTCCACAAGGAAGACCGCCTAGTGCATCCTTGAGAGTCTTGGAGCCGGCAGGTCTTGCCCTAGCTATTTCCGGCGTCCTCAGGCCGCCACCGGCCTCCTCTGCTACTTTTCCGGCGACCCTCCGGCATGGTTCCCAGCAGGTCCCCAAGTCAGTCAGCAAGTGCTTGGAGAGCTCCTAGGCGATTTCAGCATCGAGATCCCTCAACCGCGAGACCCTTGGAGCGCTCTCAACCACCAACCGGCGTCTTCGTCATTGGAGTTCCAGCTCGATGCCGGCCTTTCCTCTTGTGTTGCTGCTAGTGCCCGAGTGTGGAATCTCACCTCGTGGCTTGAGACTTGATTCGCCAAGCTTGCCTTGGCCGGTACAATCTCCCCCTCTCTTTAGAACCACGGTTGGGAGTATTTGCATTTGCATTTTGTTTTTCAGCCCGGCTTCGGCCCTCGTTGTGCGAAGAGGTACCTCGGAGGCTCCAAGCCGAAGACACGCCCTCTAGCCAACCTAGCCTCCTACGGGTGGGTGTGGTTTGATTCGATTAGGTTTGGTTTGATGGTTTGTAGAGTGAGTTTTGAGTGATTTTTATCAAATGTATCGCTTCCGCTTGTATTTGCCTCACAGCTTCTAGATTTGTGTAGTAGGTTTTGCTTGGGTTTGGGAATAACCTCTCTTGTATTCCGCTACCTATCCAGGATCTTCTAAGTCGGGGTCCTGTCCGACTGGGTAGTGTCATTGTTTTATTTGTCCTAGGAAAGTCTTCTGGTTGGTCCAAGGTGATCTTGGGGGTAGGCACGGTCGTTGGCTTCTGTTACAGACCAATTTTCAGGTCCCGGCCACGTAGAGGCAGAGCAAGCCGAACCCAGTCGGCGGAAGAGAAAGGCGTCAGAAATGGGAGCTCGTTCTCTACGGCTTGCAGAAATCAGTCCCAAGGAGAAGAATTCGGCACCAACGTCAGTTGCAGTGGGAGGAGCGGGAGGAGCAGCTGAGGCCAAGACGGTGCTTGAACTGGGTAAGTCTCAGGGTGTTGGTGATTCTAGTGTAGGTCTCACTATGCTAGGCGAGTCTTAACCAAGTGAGTCCGGTCTTACGTCCCTTGAGGCTAGCCAAAGACCAAGGTCTTAGGCAAATGGCTCGGTCAAACCTGGCCGAGCTCTTGGTCTAGTCAACCGAAGTGAGGGTGGGTCCCCTCACGAGGTCCCCACCCTGGGCTCACAAGGCTCAGGGGTTTAACCTTTTATTTTATGCATTGGGCATTAGGCCCGAGTTTAGTTTTAAGTGCTTTCGTTAAGTAAACAGGTTTGCTTTCGTTGGGTTTCGAAATAAGGATCTAGCCTAGCGGGTTGTGCTTGGCAATATGGATTTGGATTGTGGGTAGAAAACGAGATCTGGATTGTAGACTCGTTCAAATAGGACATGTATATATTGTTTTGGATCTTAGTGTTTGTATCAAGAATTGAACTAAGGAAGTCATTTGCGAGATTGTGTTCTCTCTCCTCCTCGAGGGGTTCTCTCTCTTTCCCTCGGTCTAGAGGCGAAATTCTCCATCTCTCTCGTCAATCACCGACTGCTCCTCGTGTGCTTGTGTGGTGCCTCTCATCCCCTCGCGTCCCCTTGGTCTGCGACGCCTCCAATTCCAGCAATCGCTTCGGGCATCGGAGACATTCCGGTGGTGAACTCAAGCGTTGAAGGCTTGCGGCGGATCCCTCCTACCGGCGGCGATCCCTCCCTCGTCTACGGCTGTTCCCCGTACGTACTGTAATTCCAGCAAGGTTGGTACCTTCTTCTCGACCCCGGTGAAGTTGAGAGGCTGCCCTTGCAACAGGGAAGGCTGAATTCGGTTTAAAATTCAGCAACGACGGCTTAGGTAAGTGCTTTAGTTCTCGGTTTTCTTCTTGTAAGTTCAAGTGATTAATCTAGAGCAGACTTCGCGTAAGAGCTAGATTTTCTTCTCGGCAATCCCGTGAGGAAGGTCTGTGTTAAACAGTGATATCTGCTTTAGATTGTCCCAAGTTCTTCTCGAAGAAAGACCTTGAATCTACGGTATTATCTAGCCAATAATCAAGAACGATAGCGGCGGATAGGTCCGAGTTTTAATTCAGAAAACCTCGGATTTTGGCCTTTCGGTTGTCCTTCGGTCCAGCAGGGTAAAACACCCTGTAACTCAAGATTTAACCGGGAAAAGTTAATTTGTATGAGCTCCCTGCAATCGCCCAATCAAGAGCTTCCAAATAACTAAATCTGGGCAAGATAGCACGGTCGGATCTCATTCTCGGTTCTTCACCGGAAACTCCTGCAACTCCGGCCAAGCCTGCAATTTCCGGCACTCTCCAAAGTTTCAGACATCTTTAGACCAGTCTGCCCTTGTGCGAGTTGAAGCCCATGTGAAGCTGAAAGGGGCGAATTAGTCTTCGGTGAGAACCCACTCAAACCAGATCGGCTAGTTCACCGGCGCGAGCCCACTTGAAGAACGACTCGGACCAGGTTAGTGCAATCTGCACCATTGCTTTGTACACATGTCAGCCATCCCACGGTCGTTCCCAAGTTCGTGTCTCACCTGGCCCTTCGTGTCCTCGTCCCGAATTTTAGTTATTTGCATGTCCCCTTAGCTTTAGGAGCACTAGTTGCCACCTCGCCCTCCACTTGGGTTTTCCAAGTCTTCAGCCCCACTCGCAAGGAACCGCAGCCATCCATCTTCACACGTGGTAGCATCCCCCTGCCCACGACCCAGCTCTTCCCCAGCTCAGCCATCACCTTTTCCACCAGCTCCTCGTAGCTCGCCACCTCACTCTACACGTCCCCCTCTTTAGGCGCCACTCCCCTCTCTCGCGCCCCACTTTTCCCTAATTGTAGCGCAAGTCCCCTTGGACTCGCATCTAGCCTCTATCACGTCTCTATTCATCCCCAACCGCAGCTAATCCCAGCTGTTGATCTCTCCACGTGTCTGCATCTCCTATCTTCACGAGCCCCACCAAGCTAAGTCACTCCACTCTCTTTAACCGCACTTCATCTTGACCCTCAATCGTGTTGACGTGTCTTCATCTCCTTGCTCGAGAGGTCCACTCGAGTCACTTAGTCCTTTTAGTCTTAGGTAGACCTCTTAGCTCGAGCCTAGCCCTAAGTTCACTTGACTTAGCCCCCATCCCGGCCTAGGTGCATTAGTCAAACCTAACTTAGTTTGACCTTGACCGAACTCAGCTCACCGAGTCGACTTCGTCTTAGTTGACTTGAACTCCCTTGACTTAACCAAATTCTCTGTCTTAGGAACACGGTCAAACCGAGCCCAGCTCGGACCAACCTAGTTGACACGAGTCTAGCTCGAGTGACCCAGCTCACTTCCCTTCAACCGAGTTTAGCCCTTGACCCAACCCAGCTCGCCCGATTGCCTAAGTCCCTCGTCCGAGCTCATTCTTAACCTTCCCTTCTCTAGCTCACCTTCTCGGCTTAACCCACCTCCTAGCTAGGTTAACCTCTCTAGCTAACCTAAAGCCTTTCTAACCCTTGGCCTACCCCAGCCCGAGCCCTCTTAACTTGACTGGCCTACCTGTAGAGCCCCGCCAGTCCAAGCCCATCCAGCCGTAGCTAGGGACTAGGAACAGCTGGCGACGTTAGCACCCAGCTAGCAGTCCTCGGCCAGCACCTCGGCCGCGTTCCCGTCGTTGGAATTCCAGCCGACGCCCGTGGCCGAGCCACTCGGAGAATAGGAAGGTAGGCACTGCCGCACCCGGCTTTCGCCCCCCTCGTCCTGTCCGCGGCTTTTCGTCCAGCCTAGCGGCGACAGACGGTCGCCCTCTCCTCTCGGCTCCCGGCAGCAGGTGGCTGCCCAGTCGGCTCTTCCTCGCCGACTCGTCTTCAGTCTGTAGGTGGCATCCGTCAGCGCCTCGACGACGTCCAGTCACTGACTCGTCGGCGCCAAGGCGACAGCAACTCGCCTTCGTCCCTGCCGCCGCATCCGCAGGTCTGCTCTCGGCTGACCGACTCCGTCCGCCAGCCAGCGCCCGACCGCAGTTCGCTGTCCTCTCGGCCTCTCGTCAGCAGGCCCCCTCCGACGGCAATTCCGTGCCGTTCTCGGTCGTGTGTCCGCAGGTGAACCGCGACAGCAGGCGGCTGTCTCTGTCACCCACGCGCCCGTCTTCGCTCGGCAGCAGGCTGCTGCTTCAGCCGACGCTTGTCTACTCGTCCGACAGCAGGAGGCTGTCCAGGCCGCGCGCTCCATGTCGGCCCGTTGCTGCATTGCCCGGGGATTGGAATTCACCCCATGGCTGTTCCGGCTCAGCCATGGCTAGCCCTTGGCCGGTAACCCTCTAGTCTTTCAAGTAGAGTCCGGGGAGGGTGTTTTGCTTTATGTTTTAAGATTTCATTTAGTTTGCTTTAGTTATTGTTTTAGCCCAAGGCTTCGGCCTAGCTCCCTGCCGTGGTACCTCAAGGGCCATCTGCCCGAGACACGACCACAAGGAGCCGACCATACCCATTTGCTTATTGCTGGGCGTGGTTTGTTCGATAGTAGTGTAATTTGGTGAATGGTTTGTTCTTGAGTGAGAAGAGTGAATTCTCTGTATCGCCTACGTTTGTACAAGCCGTGACCCATTTAGTTGTTGTCATAGGTCTGCCCGTAGTTAGGATTGGGAAAAAGGGTTTTCCGCACCTGAGTCTCCTGTCCTAAGGGTTTTTGCGCCGGGGTCTGTCCGGCCGGGTAGAAGAGTTGTAATTAATTGTCTTAGGAATTTTAGTTTTTGAAGAGCACTCAAGAGACCTGGGAAGGTAGGTCGCTCTTGGTTAGGAAATTCGAGTCCTAGCAGGAGTGGGCCTAACAATTGGTATCAGAGCCGTCTTGAGGCTATACTGTCAAGTTCAAGCACTCGTTCCAAGAAGATTCGACTTCAGCAAAGCAGTCCAGACGCAGTGTTTGAGTCCAGCTTCGGCAGTGCGTTTTTTCGTGTACATTAGTTTAGGAATTTCCTTTGTCGTTGGCTCCAAATAGCCAAATTCCTTGGTTTGTGCGTGTTTTCACTTGGTGCCTAACTCACGTATTCAATGGGTAAATCCAAGAAGAACGTGAGCTCCGATGAGCCTGTTCTTGAGGACGTCCCTCAGGAGCAAGCAGGAGATGCGCCGCCAACCCACAATGGGCAAGTTCCAGACTATGCCTTAGGTAGAATCCTAAGCATAGAAAAGGAATTGCTACAAATGCGTAGCGAGATGGCCAAAGTTGAAAACTTTAGGAAGAAGGACATGGATCGTAAGAACGCGGAACACCAAAAGGAAATGGATGAAATCCATGCCATGTTCCAACAGTTGGCCAACAACCAGGCCCAAGTCGTAGTAGAGCAGAGGACCACTCAGGGTCCGAATCAACAGAAAGGAAAAGGTTTGCTAGTTATGCCTGGCTACCAAACCGACACTGAGGTAAATCCCAACAACATCTCACATGTTGGGACAAGTATCGAAGGAGGAAGAGTCATGGGACCACCTCCCGATAGGTATCCAAACGAGCCTACCAGCGAGTATTACCGAACTCCTCATGGCCCAAGAACTAGCCAGCCCATTCAGAATCCAATCTACGAATTTTCGAAGGTGAGGACGAAACACCACTTCGTCCTAGGAGAACTCGAAGAGAGCCTGCGCGTTTTGAAGAGAGACGGACACCTTCCGTCAAGTATGAATTCCCTAAGTTCAATGGGGAACATCTTCGAGAGTGGCTATTCATGGCCGAACGATTCTTCTTGTGTCACCATGTACCACAAGAGGAATGGATAGAGATTGCCACGGCCAACATGACCGGCGAAGCAACAACCCACTACCTCTGGTTTGAACATAAGACGGCCGACCCTACTTGGGAAAAATATAAAGCGAGTCTGCAGTTGCAGTTTGGAGATTCCACGTTCATTGATTATGACGAGGATCTCAAAAACCTAACCCAGACCACAACCGTGCCTGTCTACCAAAGGCAGTTTGAGAGGTTGGCCAGCATGGTCCAATGGCCAGAGAAGGCCCTCATTGGGTCGTTCAAGGGTGGACTACGAAGTGACATCAAGAGGGAGATGAAAATCCATTGCTTCGGTAGTCTAGAAGAGTGCTTTGCCATGGCCAGGCTGTATGAGGAGAGAATTGAAGAGAGAAAGGCAGAAAAAAGAGAGAAACGAGAAAGAAAGGCTCGTAAGTCGGACAAGTTGAGGAAGAAACCCTCATTCTCCTCTACTTCTCGGAATCAGAGTAGAGAATTCCGACCCCAAGGGAAGGAATTAGTTCCCTACAACCGTGGGAACGAATATAGGCACAACCCAAGACCGGGCCGTGACCTCCCAACACGTTACCTGACCCCGAAACAGATAGAAGAGTACAGGAAGAAGGGCCTGTGCTTCCGATGTGAGGGTAAGTGGGAGAAGAACCACCAGTGCAAGGCACTATTCAACATAGTGGTGGTTGATGAACCGGAGACAAGCTCCAGTTCAGAAAGCGATTCCTCCTCTAGCTCCAGTTCTAGTTCCTCGTCTGATGAGGAAGTCCAAGTGAAAAGGAAAGGAAAGAAGGTTGAGTGTGAAGAACCACAAAAAGGAGAAACCTCGAACAGAGAAGACAAATCTGAAGAGGTTGAATCTTTACATTCTATCCAAGATCCCCATAAGGCTAACGCCATGAGAGTTTTTGGCCGCATTAATGGCCAGAAAGTTTTAATTCTGCTCGACAGCGGTGCAACCAACAAATTCTTAACTGAGGAAGCCGCTGAGAAGTGCAAGGTCACTCTCAATGAGAGCAGCCCACAGACTATAATCGTGGGAGGGGGTCATAGACTCAAGTGCATACATGAAGGAAAGGGCATCGACGTCAACATCAAGAAGAAGAACTTCAAAGTGGATTGCTTAGTCATTCCATTAGATGGAGTTGACTTGATTTTGGGAATGCCTTGGTTCCTAACTTGGAAGGACATTCGTTGGGATGTGAAAAACTTTGCCATGACTTTCATCCCAGACGGAGAAGGAGAATCGATCACTCTTCAAGGACTCGCCAGCTCCACGCGTCCCAAGGCAGCATTGCGGTCCATCCAGCATGAGCAGCCCCGTTGTTGGGTACTTACACTGGCGACGGATGTACCGGTATCCGAAGATAAGGTGGAAGAACCCATTCCACCAAGCATTCAATTGGTCCTAGACCAATTTCCAGCCATTTTTGATGAGCCCAAAGGCCTACCGCCGAAAAGGGCATATGATCATCGCATCGTCCTCGCACAAGGTGCGGAGCCTGTCAATGTCAGGCCATATAGGTATGGGCACAGCCAGAAGGCGGAGATCGAGGGCCTTGTGAAAGAAATGTTAGAAAGCGGAATCATTAGGCCCAGTTGCAGTCCTTTTTCCTCACCAGTCCTCTTAGTGAAGAAGAAGGACAACACTTGGCGATTCTGTATTGATTACAGGGCGCTGAATGAGGTGACCGTTAAGGATCGGCACCCCATACCAGTGATTGATGAGTTGTTAGACGAATTGGCCGGCGCCACAATATTCTCTAAGATTGATCTCAGAGCCGGCTATCATCAGATCAGAATGTTCAATGAAGACGTGTTGAAGACAGCGTTCAGAACGCATGACGGGCATTATGAATTTCTCGTAATGCCTTTTGGACTGACAAATGCACCGGCTACATTCCAGCGGTGTATGAATGATGTGTTCAGAGCTCATCTCAGAGACTTCATCCTTGTTTTCTTTGATGACATACTCATCTATAGTAAGGACGAGGAGCAACACAAGAGGCACCTGGAAATTACTCTGGGTATTCTTCAGGAGCACCAGCTATTTGCGAAGATGTCCAAATGTAGTTTTGGGCAATCTTCCATTGGATATCTCGGACACATCGTGTCCCGAGAAGGGGTTCGGGCAGACCCTGAAAAGTTGCACGCCATGGAAAAATGGCCTCTGCCCAAGGACCTCAAAGGTCTAAGAGGATTTCTCGGATTGACTGGGTATTACAGGAGATTCATCCAGGGATACGGCATCATTGCCCAGCCCCTCACAAAGATGTTGAAGAAAGGAGCCTTCTCTTGGACTGAGAAGTCGAGAGTTGCTTTTGACAAGCTAAAAGCAGCTCTAATGACCGCCCCAGTACTAACTCTCCCCGATTTCTCAAAAACTTTCACCATCGAGACAGATGCATGTGAAGTCGGTGTAGGAGCAGTGCTAGGACAAGATGGTCATCCCATCGCGTATATGTCCAAGGCCTTAACTAGCCGGGCCAAGCCCCTCTCTACATACGAGAAGGAGTTGCTTGCAATCGTCATCGCGGTGGAAAAATGGCGTCCGTACTTGATTGGACGCAAGTTTATTGTCAGGACCGATCAAAACAGCCTGAAGTACATGTTGAAACAACGTGTGTCTACCCCCACTCAACAGAGGCGGCTAGCGAAACTCTTGGGGTATGACTTCGAAATCGAGTACAAGAAGGGTCCTGAGAACAAGGCGGCGGATTCTCTTTCCCGCCTAACTGAACAGTTGATGACTTTGTCTGTGGTGGAGACGGACATTTGGACGAGATTAGCCCAGGATCAGCATGATGATCAGTCACTTAGGCTAATCAAGACTTCGGTTCAACAGAACTCCGGATCCATTCCTTTGTATTCAGTCAAAGGAAATCTTCTGTATAGGAAGGACAAGGCTGTGGTCCCTCCTAACTCTGGGCTAAGGCAGGAACTCCTGCAACATTTTCGTGACACCCCTGCAGCGGGTCATGAAGGGGTCGCTAAGACCCTAGCACGGATAAAGGCCCAATTTTGATGGCGAGGAATAAAGGCAGAAGTGCAGGACTATGTCAAGAAGTGTGTAGTCTGCCAAAGGGAAAAGTATGAGGCCATCAAGCCTCCAGGTCATTTGAACCCTCTGCCTATACCAACCAAGCCGTGGACAGATGTCACGATGGACTTCATCGACGCAATGCCTTGTTCAGAAGGAAAAGAGGCAGTCTTAGTTGTCGTGGATCGGCTCACGAAGTATAGTCACTTCGCCCCCTTGCCGAGGTTGTATCAAGGGCCACTTGTGGCCAACGTCTACCAAGAGTACATTGGGAAACTGCATGGAATGCCACAGTTCGTCATCTGTGACAAAGACTCGATCTTTCTGAGTGCATTCTGGCAGGAGTACATGAAGAACATGGGTACGACATTAAACTATAGTACTGCCCACCACCCACAAACAGATGGGCAAAGTGAAATTGTCAACCGGTCTTCGGAGACTTATCTCCGTTGCTTCGCAGGTGAACGACCATCAACATGGGTTAAGTTTCTGCCTTGGGCAGAATGGTCGTACAACACGAGTCTTCACTCGTCTACTGGCATTACCCGTTACGAGGGTGTGTATGGATTTCCACCTCCATCAATACCAAGGTATGAAGGAGGTACTGCGGAAGATGATGCAGTAGATTGTGAGTTGCGCACCAGAGAAGAGGTCTTAGAATCTCTCAAGGAAAACATCGTCAAGGCGCAAAATCGTATGAAGCAAGTATACGATAAGGGTAGAAAGGACCGGGAGTTTCAGGTGGGAGACTATGTGTAGCTTAAGAGGTTGCCTCTTAAGCAAAAATCCTTGATGGGTCAGCCCTATTCGAAGTTGCTACCTCGATATTATGGACCCTATTCGGTAATTCAGAAGGTAGGGAAGGCCGCGTACAGGCTTGGCCTTCCAAGAACAGCGTTGGTACATCCAGTTTTTCATGTCACCAGGCTTAAGCCTCACCAGGGTGATGTACCTACTTTGATCGAGCAGGTTCCGGATAGTTTGCCAACTCCCTACCGTATTCTCAAACACAGGTATGTACAGCGGCAGGGGAGAACCAGGCATGAGGTGCTCGTAGAATGGGAGGGACCCGACAGGGGTACTTCTTGGGAGGAATTTGGGACGATCATTCATCGTTTCCCCTCTTCTAGCGCTCGAGGACAAGCGCAAGGTAGGGAGGGGGAATCTGTTACAGACCAATTTCCAGGTCCCGGCCACGTAGAGGCAGAGCAAGCCGAACCCAGTCGGCGGAAGAGAAAGGCGTCAGAAATGGGAGCTCGTTCTCTACGGCTTGCAGAAATCAGTCCCAAGGAGAAGAATTCGGCACCAACGTCAGTTGCAGTGGGAGGAGCGGGAGGAGCAGCTGAGGCAAGACGGTGCTTGAACTGGGTAAGTCTCAGGGTGTTGGTGATTCTAGTGTAGGTCTCACTAAGCTAGGCGAGTCTTAACCAAGTGAGTCCGGTCTTACGTCCCTTGAGGCTAGCCAAAGACCAAGGTCTTAGGCAAATGGCTCGGTCAAACCTGGCCGAGCTCTTGGTCTAGTCAACCGAAGTGAGGGACGGTCCCCTCACGAGGTCCCCACCCTGGGCTCACAAGGCTCAGGGGTTTAACCTTTTATTTTATGCGTTGGGCATTAGGCCCGAGTTTAGTTTTAAGTGCTTTCGTTAAGTAAATAGGTTTGCTTTCGTTGGGTTTCGAAATAAGGACCTAGCCTAGCGGGTTGTGCTTGGCAATATGGATTTGGATTGTGGGTAGAAAACGAGATCTGGATTGTAGACTCGTTCAAATTGGACATGTATATATTGTTTTGGATCTTAGTGTTTGTATCAAGAATTGAACTAAGGAAGTCATTTGCGAGATTGTGTTCTCTCTCCTCCTCGAGAGGTTCTCTCTCTTTCCCTCGGTCTAGAGGCGAAATTCTCCATCTCTCTCGTCAATCACCGACTGCTCCTCGTGTGCTTGTGTGGTGCCTCTCATCCCCTCGTGTCCCCTTGGTCTGCGACGCCTCCAATTCCAGCAATCGCTTCGGGCATCGGAGACATTCCGGTGGTGAACTCAAGCGTTGAAGGCTTGCGGCGGATCCCTCCTACCGGCGGCGATCCCTCCCTCGTCTACGGCTGTTCCCCGTACGTACTGTAATTCCAGCAAGGTTGGTACCTTCTTCTCGACCCCGGTGAAGTTGAGAGGCTGCCCTTGCAACAGGGAAGGCTGAATTCGGTTTAGAATTCAGCAACGACGGCTTAGGTAAGTGCTTTAGTTCTCGGTTTTCTTCTTGTAAGTTCAAGTGATTAATCTAGAGCAGACTTCGCGTAAGAGCTAGATTTTCTTCTCGGCAATCCCGTGAGGAAGGTCTGTGTTAAACAGTGATATCTGCTTTAGATTGTCCCAAGTTCTTCTCGAAGAAAGATCTTGAATCTACGGTATTATCTAGCCAATAATCAAGAACGATAGCGGCGGATAGGTCCGAGTTTTGATTCAGAAAACCTCGGATTCTGGCCTTCCGCTTGTCCTTCGGTCCAGCAGGGTAAAACACCCAGTAACTCAAGATTTAACCGGCGAAAGTTAATTTGTATGAGCTCCCTGCAATCGCCCAATCAAGAGCTTCCAAATAACTAAATCCGGGCAAGATCGCACGGTCAGATCTCATTCTCGATTCTTCGCCGGAAACTCCTGCAACTCCGGCCAAGCCTGCAATTTCCAGCACTCTCCAAAGTTTCGGACATCTTTAGACCAGTCTGCCCTTGTGCGAGTTGAAGCCCATGTGAAGCTGAAAGGGGCGAATTAGTCTTCGGTGAGAACCCACTCAAACCAGATCGGCTAGTTGACCGGCGCGAGCCCACATGAAGAACGACTCGGACTAGGTTAGTACAATCTGCACCGTTGCTTTGTACACGTGTCAGCCATCCCACGGTCGTTCCCAAGTTCGTGTCTCACCTGGCCCTTCGTGTCCTCGTCCCGAATTTTAGTTATTTGCATGTCCCCTTAGCTTTAGGAGCACTAGTTGCCACCTCGCCCTCCACTTGGGTTGTCCAAGTCTTCAGCCCCACTCGCAAGGAACCGCAGCCATCCATCTTCACACGTGGCAGCATCCCCCTACCCACGACCCAGCTCTTCCCCAGCTCAGCCATCACCTTTTCCACCAGCTCCTCGTAGCTCGCCACCTCACTCTACACGTCCCCCTCTTTAGGCGCCACTCCCCTCTCTCGCGCCCCACTTTTCCCTAATTGTAGCGCAAGTCCCCTTGGACTCGCATCTAGCCTCTATCACGTCTCTATTCATCCCCAACCGCAGCTAATCCCAGCTGTTGATCTCTCCACGTGTCTGCATCTCCTATCTTCACGAGCCCCACCAAGCTAAGTCACTCCACTCTCTTTAACCGCACTTCATCTTGACCCTCAATCGTGTTGACGTGTCTTCATCTCCTTGCTCGAGAGGTCCACTCGAGTCACTTAGTCCTTTTAGTCTTAGGTAGACCTCTTAGCTCGAGCCTAGCCCTAAGTTCACTTGACTTAGCCCCCATCCCGGCCTAGGTGCATTAGTCAAACCTAACTTAGTTTGACCTTGACCGAACTCAGCTCACCGAGTCGACTTCGTCTTAGTTGACATGAACTCCCTTGACTTAACCAAATTCTCTGTCTTAGGAACTCGGTCAAACCGAGCCCAGCTCGGACCAACCTAGTTGACTCGAGTCTAGCTCGAGTGACCCAGCTCACTTCCCTTCAATCGAGTTTAGCACTTGACCCAACCCAGCTCGCCCGATTGCCTAAGTCCCTCGTCCGAGCTCATTCTTAACCTTCCCTTCTCTAGCTCACCTTCTCGGCTTAACCCACCTCTGAGCTAGGTTAACCTCTCTTGCTAACCTAAAGCCTTTCTAACCCTTGGCCTACCCCAGCCCGAGCCCTCTTAACTTGACTGGCCTACCTGTAGAGCCCCGCCAGTCCAAGCCCAGCCAGCCGTAGCTAGGGACTAGGAACAGCCGGTGACGTTAGCACCCAGCTAGCAGTCCTCGGCCAGCACCTCGGCCGCGTTCCCGTCGTTGGAATTCCAGCCGACGCCCGTGGCCGAGCCACTCGGAGAATAGGAAGGTAGGCACTGCCACACTCGGCTTTCACCCCCCTCGTCCTGTCCGCGGCTTTTCGTCCAGCCTAGCGGCCACAGATGGTCGCCCTCTCCTCTCGGCTCCCGGCAGCAGGTGGCTGCCCAGTCGGCTCTTCCTCGCCGACTCGTCTTCAGTCTGTAGGTGGCATCCGTCAGCGCCTCGGCGACGTCCAGTCGCTAACTCGTCGGTGCCAAGGCGACAGCAACTCGCCTTCGTCCCTGGCGCCGCATCCGCAGGTCTGCTCTCGGCTGACCGACTCCGTCCGCCAGCCAGCGCCCGACCGCAGTTCGCTGTCCTCTCGACCTCTCGTCAGCAGGGCGCCTCCGACGGCAATTCGCGCCGTTCTCGGTCGTGTGTCCGCAGGTGAACCGCGACAGCAGGCGGCTGTCTCTGTCACCCACGCGCCCGTCTTCGCTCGGCAGCAGGCTGCTGCTTCAACCGACGCTTGTCTACTCGTCCGACAGCAGGAGGCTGTCCAGGCCGCGCGCTCCACGCCGGCCCATTGCTGCATTGCCCGGGGATCGGAATTCACCCCATGGCTGTTCCGGCTCAGCCAAGGCTAGCCCTTGGCCGGTAACCCTCTAGTCTTTCAAGTAGAGTCTGTTACAGACCATTTTCCAGGTCCCGTGCAGGTAGAGGCAGAGCAAGCCGAACCCAGTCGGCGGAAGCGAAAGGCGTCAGAAATTTGGGCGCGTTCTCTACAGCTTGCGCAGGTAAGTCCCAAGAAGGAAGAGTCTGCACCAACATTAGTTGCAGTGGGAGGAGCGGGAGGAGCAGCTGAGCTAAAAACGGTGCTTGAACTGGGTACGTCTCAGGGTGTTTGTGATTCTAGTGTAGGTCTCACTAAGCTAGGCGAGTCTTAACCAAGTAAGTCCAGTCTTACGTCCCTTGAGGCTAGCCAAAGACCAAGGTCTTTGGCAAATGGCTCGGTCAAACCTGACCAAGCCCTTGGTCTAGTCAACCGAAGTGAGGGCGGGTCCCCTCACGAGGTCCCCACCCTGGGCTCACAAGGCTCAGGGGTTTAACCTTTTATTTTATGCGTTGGGCATTAGGCCCGGGTCTAGTTTTAAGTATTTTCGTTAATTAAATAGGTTTGCTTTCGTTGGGTTTCGAAATAAGGACCTAGCATAGCGGGTTGTGCTTGGCATTTTGGATTTGGATCGTGGGTAGAGAGCGAGATCTGGATTGTAGACTCGTTCAATTAGGACAAGTATATATTGTTCTGGATCCTAGTGTTTGTATCGAAAATTTGGCTAAAGAAAGCATTTGCAAGGTTTGCAATCTCTCTCCTCCTCGTGAGGTTGTCTCTCTCTCCCTCGGTCTAGAGGCGAGTTCTCCATCTTCTTCATCAGCCATCGAATTTCACATTGTGAAATCTGCGATGCCTCTCATCCCCTCGCGTCCCCTTGGCCTGTGACGCCTCCAAATCCAGCAAAAGCTTCGGGCAGCGGAGATATTCCATTGGTGAACTCAAAGCACGAAGGCTTGCGTTGGATTCCTCCTACCGGCGGCAATCCCTCCCTCGTCCACGACTGTTTCCCCTTTTGGACTGCAAATCCAGCAAGGTTGGTGCCTTCTTCACAACCCCGGTGAAGTTGAGAGTCTGCCCTTGCAATAGGGAAGGCTGTATTCGGTTTAGAATTCAGCAACGACGGCTATATAATTACTTAAGTCCCTCGGGTTTCTTCTTGTTCTTCGCGTGAATGTTCTAGGACATAATCCACTTAGAGGTTGGATTTTCTTCTCGGTAATCCCGTGAGGAAGGTCTGTGCTAAGCAGCGGAATTTGTTTCAGAAGTATTCCACGATCTGCTTGAAGAAAGGCCGTGAATCTTCGGTTGATTTTAGCCATAAAGCGAAGAACGATAGAATGGAAGTGATCGGTTTTTCTTGAAGAAAAACTCGGTTTTTGTCCTCTCCTTTGTTCTTCGATCCAGCAGGCTGTCTTCCTTAGGAACTCATAATCTGACGGAAGAAATCCCCCTCAAAAGAGTTCTCTGGAATCGCCTAGCCGAGAGCTCCAAGATACTTAATTTCCAATCAAATCCGACGGTGGATTTGCAAGATTAGAGCTCTGCCGGAGTTCTGCTGATCTCTGGTGTGTTCTGCACATTCCGGTGTCTTCTCAAGGATCCGGCGACTTAGGACATTCCTGTCCTTGTGCCAATTGAAGCCCGTGTGGAATTGACAAGGGCGTGCTGGTCATTGGTGAGATTGAACTCAAACCAGGCCGGTTTCCTCCCTCGGTGCGAGCCCACGTGAATTCAACTCGGACCAGGTAAGTCCCATCTCCTCCGTTCATTTGTCCAGGTGTCACGCATCCAGCTATCTTCCCCAGCTCGTGTCTCATCTGGCCCATCGTGTCCTTCACTTGGAATTTAGTTAATTCCACGTCCCCTTAGCTTTAGGAGCACTAGACGCCACCTCGCCCCCCACTCGGGTTGTCCAAGTCTTCAGCCCTTATCGCAAGCATCTTCAGCCATCCATCGTCACACGTGGCAGCATCTCCTTGCCCACGACCCAGCCTCCCTCCAGCTCGCACACCACCTTTTCCACCAGCTCCTCACAGCTCGCCACCTCACTTACACGTTCCCCTTTTTTGTGCGCCACTCCCCTCTCTCGCGCCCCACTTTTCCACGTTTGAAGTGCAAGTCCCCTTGGACTCGCATCTAGCCCCCTTCACGTCCCCATTCATCCCCAACCGCAGCTAATCCCAGCTGTTGATCTCTCCACGTGTCTGCATCTCCATCAGTCACGAACCCCACCAAGCCAGGTCACCCCACTCTCTTTAACCGCACTTCATCTTGACCCTCAATCATGTTGACGTGTCTTCATCTCCTTGCTCGAGAGGTCCATTCGAGTCACTTTGTCCTTTTAGTCTTAGGTAGTTCTCTTAGCTCGAGCCCAGTCCTAAGTCAACTTGACTTAGTCCCTAACCCGATCTAGGTGCATTGGTCAGACCTAACCTAGTTTGACCTTGACCGAACCCAGCTGACCTAGTCGACTATGCCTTAGTTGACTCGAACTCCCTTGACTTAACCAATTCTCTATCTTAGGATCTCGGCCAAACCAAGCCCAGCTAGGACCAACCTAGTTGACTCGAGCATAGCTCGAGTGACCCAGCTCACTTACCTCCAACCGAGCTTAGCCTCATCCTAACCCAGCTCGCCCATTAGCCTAAACCCCTCGACCGAGCCCGTTCTTAACCTCACTTCCTCTAGCTTTAGCTCTCGGCCTAACCCACATTTTAGCTAGGTTAACCTCCCTTGCTGACCTAAAGCTTTTCTAACCCTCGGCCTACCCCAGCCCGAGCCCTCTTAACTTGACTGGCCTACCCGTAGAGCCCCGCCAGTCCAAGCCCCGCCCAGCCGTAGCTAGGGACTAGGAACAGCCGGTGACACTAGCTTTCTGCTAGCAGTCCTCGGCCAGCACCTCGGCCGTGCTCCTCGCCGTTGTAAATCAGCCGACGGCCGTGGCCGAGCCACTCGGAGAATATGAAGGTAGGCACTGCCGCACTCGGCTTTCGCCCCCCTCGTCCTGTCCGCGGCTTCTCGTCCAGCCTAGCGGCGACAGACGGTCGCCCTCTCCTCTCGGCTCCCGGCAGCAGGGGCTGCCCAGTCGGCTCTTCCTCGCCGACTCGTCTTCAGTCTGTAGGTGGCATCCGTCAGCGCCTCGGCGACGTCCAGTCGCTAACTCGTCGGCGCCAAGGCGACAGCAACTCGCCTTCGTCCCTGCCGCCGCATCCGCAGGTCTGCTCTCGGCTGACCGACTCCGTCCGCCAGCCAGCGCCCGACCACAGTACGCTGTCCTCTCGGCCTCTCGTCAGCAGGCTGCCTCCGACGGCAATTCCGCACCGTTCTCGGTCGTGTGTCCGCAGGTGAACTGCGACAGCAGGCGGCTGTCTCTGTCACCCACGCGCCCGTCTTCGCTCGGCAGCCGGCTGCTGCTTCAGCCGACGCTTGTCTACTCGTCCGACAGCAGGAGGCTGTCTAGGCCGCGCGCTCCACGCCGGCCCGTTGCTGCATTGCCCGGGGATCGGAATTCACCCCGTGGCTGTTCCGGCTCAGCCAAGGCTAGCCCTTGGCCGGTAACCCTCTAGTCTTTCAAGTAGAGTCCGGGGAGAGTGTTTTGCTTTATGTTTTAGGATTTCATTTAGTTTGCTTTAGTTATTGTTTTAGCCCAAGGCTTCGTCCTAGCTCCCTGCCGTGGTACCTCAAGGGTCATCTGCCCGAGACACGACGACAAGGAGCCGACCATACCCATTTGCTTATTGCTGGGCATGGTTTGTTCGATAGTAGTGTAATTTGGTGAATGGTTTGTTCTTGAGTGAGAAGAGTGAATTCTCTGTATCGCATATGTTTGTACAAGCCGTGACCCATTTAGTTGTTGTCATAGGTCTGCCCGTAGTTAGGATTGGGAATAAGGGTTTTCCGCACCTGAGTCTCCTGTCCTAAGGGTTTTTGCACCGGGGTCTGTCCGGCCGGGTAGAAGAGTTGTAATTAATTGTCTTAGGATTTTTAGTTTTTGAAGAGCACTCAAGAGACCTGGGAAGGTAGGTCGCTCTTTGTTAGGAAATTCGAGTCCTAGCAGGAGTGGGCCTAACAATTGGTATCAGAGCCGTCTTGAGGCTGTTATCAAAGTTCAAGCACTCGTTCCAAGAAGATTCGGCTTCAGCAGATCAGTCCAGGCGAAGAGTGTTTGAGTCCAGCTTTCGGCAGTGTGATTTCCCGGTGCATTAGTTTAGAAATTTCCTTTGTCGTTGGCTCCAAATAGCCAATTTCCTTGGTTTGTGCATGTTTTTCACTTGGTGCCTAACTCACGTGTCCAATGGGCAAATCCAAGAAGAACGTGAGCTCCGATGACCCTGTTCTTGAGGACGTCCCTCAGGAGCAAGCACGAGATGCCCCGCCAACCCATAAGGGGCAAGTTCCGAACTATGCCTTAGGTAGAATCCTAATTATAGAGAAGGAATTGCTACAAATGCGTAGCGAGATGGCCAAGGTTGAAAACTTTAGAAAGAAGGACATGGATCGTCAGAACGCGGAACACCAAAAGGAAATGGATGAAATTCGCGCCATGTTCCGACAGTTGGCCAACAACCAGGCCCAAGTCATTGTAGAGCAGAGGACCACTCAGGGTCCGAATCAACAGAAGGCTAAAGGTTTGCTAGTTATACCTGGCTATCAAACCGACACTGAGGTACATCCCAACAACATCTCGCATGTTGGGACGAGTATGGAAGGAGGTAGAGTCATGGGACCACCTCCGGACAGGTATCCAATCGAGCCAACAAGCGAATATTATAGAACTCCTCATGGCCCAAGAACTAGCCAGCCCATTCGGAATCCCATTTATGAATTTTCCGAAGGTGAGGATGAAACACCACTTCGTCCTAGGAGAACTCGAAGAGAGCCAGCACGTTTTGAAGAGAGACGGACCCCTTCCGTCAAATATGATTTCCCTTAGTTCAATGGGGAACATCTTCGAGAGTGGCTATTCATGGCCGAACGTTTCTTCTTGTGTCACCACGTACCACAAGAAGAATGGATTGAGATCGCCACGGTCAACATGACCGGCGAAGCAACAACCCACTACCTCTGGTTTGAACATAAGACGGCCGACCCAACTTGGGAAAAGTATAAAGCGAGTCTGCAGTTGCAGTTTGGAGACTCCACGTTCATAGATTATGACGAGGATCTCAAGAACTTGACCCAGACCTCAACCGTGCCTGTCTACCAAAGGCAATTTGAGAAGTTGGCCAGCATGGTGCAATGGCCAGAGAAGGCCCTCATAGGGTCGTTCAAGGGTGGACTACGAAGCGACATTAAAAGAGAGATGAAAATCCATCGCTTCGGTAGTTTGGAAGAGTGTTTCGCAATGGCCAGGTTGTATGAGGAGAGGATCGAAGAGAGAAAGGCTGAAAAGAGAGAGAAACAAGAAAGAAAGGCTCGTAAATCGGACAAGTTGAGGAAGAAACCCTCATTCTCCTCTACTTCTCGTGCTCAGAATAGAGAATTTCGACCCCAAGGGAAGGAATTAGTTCCCTACAACCGTGGGAACGAATATAGGCCCAACCCAAGACCGGGCCGTGACCTCCCAACACGTTACCTGACCCCAAAGCAAATAGAGGAGTATAGGAAGAAGGGCCTATGCTTTCGATGTGAGGGTAAGTGGGAGAAGAACCACCAGTGCAAGGCACTATTCAACGTCATGGTGGTTGATGAACCGGAGACAAGCTCCAATTCAGAGAGCGATTCCTTCTCTAGCTCCAGTTCCAGTTCCTCGTCTGATGAGGAAGTCCAAGTGAAAAGGAAAGGAAAGAAAGTTGAGTCTGAAGAACCACAAAAAGGAGAAACCTCGAACAGAGAAGAAAAATCTGAAGAGGTTGAATCTCTGCATTCTATCCAGGATCCCCATAAGGCTAATGCCATGAGAGTTTTTGGCCGCATCAATGGCCAGAAAGTTTTGATTCTGCTCGACAGCGGTGCAACCAACAACTTCTTAACTGAGGAAGCCGCTGAGAAGTGCAAGGTCACTCTCAATGAGAGCAGCCCACAGACTATAATCGTGGGATGGGGTCATAGACTCAAGTGTATACATGAAGGAAAGGGCATTGATGTCAACATCAAGAAGAAGAACTTCAAAGTGGATTGCTTAGTCATTCCCTTAGACGGAGTCGACTTGATTTTGGGAATGCCTTGGTTCCTAACTTGGAAGGACATTCGTTGGGATGTGAAGAACTTTGCCATGACATTCATCCCAGACGGAGAAGGAGAATCGATCACTCTTCAGGGACTCGCCAGCTCCACGCGTCCCAAGGTAGCACTGCGGTCCATCCAGCATGAGCAACCCGCTTGTTGGGTACTCACATTGGCTACGGATGTACCCGAATCTGAAGAAAAGGTGGAAGAACCCATTCCACCGAGCATTCAATTGGTCCTAGACCAATTTCCAGCCATTTTTTATGAGCCCAAAGGTTACCGCCGAAACGGGCCTATGATCATCGCATCGTCCTCGCACAAGGTGCGGAGCCTGTCAATGTCAGGCCATATAGGTATGGGCACAGCCAGAAGGCGGAGATCGAGCGCCTCGTAAAAGAAATGTTGGAAAGCGGAATCATTAGGCCAAGTTGCAGCCCTTTTTCCTCACCAGTCCTCTTAGTGAAGAAGAAGGACAACACCTGGTGATTCTGTATTGATTACAAGGCACTGAATGAGGTGACCGTTAAGGATCGGCACCCCATACCAGTTATTGATGAGTTGTTAGACGAGTTGGCCGGTGCCACAATATTTTCCAAGATTGACCTCAGAGCCGGCTATCATCAGATTAGAATGTTCGATGAAGACGTGTTGAAGACAGCGTTTAGAACACATGACAGGCATTATGAATTTCTCGTGATGCCTTTTGGACTAACAAATGCACCGGCTACATTCCAGCGGTGTATGAATGATGTGTTCAGAGCTCATCTGAGAGACTTCATCCTCGTATTCTTCGATGACATACTCATCTACAGTAAGGACGAGGAGCAACACAAGAGGCACCTAGAAATAACTCTAGGTATTCTTCAGGAGGACCAGCTCTTTGCGAAGATGTCCAAATGCAGTTTTGGGCAATCTTCCATTCGATATCTCGGACACATCGTGTCCCGAGAAGGGGTTCGGGCAGACCCCGAAAAGTTGCACGCCATGGAAAAATGGCCTCTGCCCAAGGACCTCAAAGGTCTAAGAGGATTTCTTGGATTAACTGGGTACTACAAGAGATTCATCCAGGGATACGGCATCATTGCCCAGCCCCTCACCCAGATGCTGAAGAAAGGAGCCTTCTCTTGGACTGAGAAGTCGAGAGTTGCTTTTGACAAGCTAAAAGCAGCTCTAATGACCGCCCCAGTACTAACTCTCCCCGATTTCTCAAAAACTTTCACCATTGAGACAGATGCGTGTGAAGTCGATGTCGGAGCAGTGCTAGGACAAGAAGGTCATCCCATCGCGTATATGTCCAAGGCCTTGACTAGCCGGGCCAAGCCTCTCTCTACATACGAGAAAGAGTTGCTTGCAATCGTAATCGCGGTGGAAAAGTGGCGTCCATACTTGACTGGGCGCAAGTTTATCGTCAGGACCGACCAGAACAGCCTGAAGTACATGTTTAAACAACGTGTGTCTACCCCCACTCAACAGAGGTGGCTAGCTAAACTCTTGGGGTATGACTTTGAAATCGAGTACAAGAAGGGTCCTGAGGACAAGGCGGCGGATTCTCTTTCCCGCCTCACTGAACAGTTGATGACTTTGTCCGTGGTGGAGACGGACATTTGGACGAGATTAGCCCAGGATCAACATGATGACCAGTCATTAAGGCTAATCAAGACTTCGGTTCAACCGAACCCCGGATCCATTCCTTTGTATTCAGTCAAAGGAAATCTTCTGTATAGGAAGGACAAGGCTGTGGTCCCTCCTAACTCTGGGCTAAGGCAGGAACTCCTGCAACATTTTCATGACACCCCTGCAGCGGGTCATGAAGGGGTCGCTAAGACCCTAGCGCGGATAAAGGCCCAATTTTGGTGGCGAGGAATAAAGGCAGAAGTACAGGACTATGTAAAGAAGTGTATAGTCTGCCAGAGGGAAAAGTACGAGGCCATCAAGCCTCCTGGTCATTTGAACCCTCTGCCTATACCAACCAAGCCGTGGACTGATGTCACGATGGACTTCATCGACGCCATGCCTCGATCAGAAGGGAAAGAGGCAGTCTTAGTTGTCGTGGATCGGCTCACGAAGTATAGTCACTTCGCCCCCTTGCGGAGATTGTATCAGGGGACACTTGTGGCCAACGTCTACCAAGAGTATATCGGGAAACTGCATGGGATGCCACAGTCCATCATTTGTGACAGAGACTCCATCTTTCTGAGTGCATTCTGGCAGGAGTACATGAAGAATATGGGTACGACGTTAAACTTTAGTACTGCCCACCACCCACAAACAGATGGGCAAAGCGAGATTGTCAACCGGTCTTTGGAGACTTATCTCCGTTGCTTCGCAGGTGAACGACCATCAACATGGGTTAAGTATCTGCCTTGGGCAGAATGGTCGTACAACACGAGTCTTCACTCGTCTACTGGCATCACCCCTTACGAGGGTGTGTATGGATTTCCACCTCCTGCAATACCAAGGTATGAAGGAGGCACTGCTGAAGATGATGCAGTAGATTGTGAGTTGCGCACCAGAGAAGAGGTCTTAGAATCTCTCAAGGAAAACATCGTCAAGGCGCAGAATCGTATGAAGCAAGTGTACGATAAGGGTAGGAAAGACCGGGAGTTTCAGGTGGGAGACTATGTGTGGCTTAAGAGGTTGCCTCTTAAGCAAAAGTCCTTGATGGGTCAGCCCTATTCGAAGTTGCTACCTCGAAATTATGGACCCTATCCGGTGATTCAAAAGGTAGGGAAGGCTGCGTATAGACTTGGCCTTCCAAGGACAGCGTTGGTACATCCAGTCTTTCATGTCACCAGGCTTAAGCCTCATCAGGGAGATGTACCTACTTTGATCGAGCAGGTTCCGGATAGTTTGCCAACCCCCTACCGTATTCTTAAGCATAGATATGTCCAGCGGCATGGAAAAACAAGGCATGAGGTGCTCATTGAATGGGAAGGACCCGACAGGGGTACTTCTTGGGAAGAATTCGGGACGATCGTTCACCGTTTCCCCTCTTCTAGCGCTCGAGGACAAGCGCAAGGTAGGGAGGGGGAATCTGTTACAGACCATTTTCCAGGTCCCGTGCAGGTAGAGGCAGAGCAAGCCGAACCCAGTCGGCGGAAGCGAAAGGCGTCAGAAATTTGTGCGCGTTCTCTACAGCTTGCGCAGGTAAGTCCCAAGAAGGAAGAGTCTGCACCAACATCAGTTGCAGTGGGAGGAGCAGGAGGAGCAGCTGAGCTAAAAACGGTGCTTGAACTGGGTACGTCTCAGGGTGTTTGTGATTCTAGTGTAGGTCTCACTAAGCTAGGCGAGTCTTAACCAAGTGAGTCCAGTCTTACGTCCCTTGAGGCTAGCCAAAGACCAAGGTCTTAGGCGAATGGCTCGGTCAAACCTGACCAAGCCCTTGGTCTAGTCAACCGAAGTGAGGGCGGGTCCCCTCACGAGGTCCCCACCCTGGGCTCACAAGGCTCAGGGGTTTAACCTTTTATTTTATGCGTTGGGCATTAGGCCCGGGTCTAGTTTTAAGTATTTTCGTTAATTAAATAGGTTTGCTTTCGTTGGGTTTCGAAATAAGGACCTAGTTAGCAGGTTGTGCTTGGCATTTTGGATTTGGATCATGGGTAGAGAGCGAGATCTGGATTGTAGACTCGTTCAATTAGGACATGTATATATTGTTTTGGATCTTAGTGTTTGTATCGAAAATTTGGCTAAAGAAAGCATTTGCAAGGTTTGCAATCTCTCTCCTCCTCGTGAGGTTGTCTCTCTCTCCCTCGGTCTAGAGGCGAGTTCTCCATCTTCTTCATCAGCCATCGAATTTCACATTGTGAAATCTGCGATGCCTCTCATCCCCTCGCGTCCCCTTGGCCTGTGACGCCTCCAAATCTAGCAAAAGCTTCGGGCAGCGGAGATATTCCGTTGGTGAACTCAAAGCACGAAGGCTTGCGGCGGATTCCTCCTACCGGCGGCAATCCCTCCCTCGTCCACGACTGTTTCCCCTTTTGGACTGCAATTCCAGCAAGGTTGGTGCCTTCTTCACAACCCCAGTGAAGTTGAGAGTCTGCCCTTCCAATAGGGAAGGCTGTATTCGCTTTAGAATTCAGCAACGACGTCTATATAATTACTTAAGTCCCTCGGGTTTCTTCTTGTTCTTCACGTGAATGTTCTAGGACAGAATCCGCTTAGAGGTTGGATTTTCTTCTCGGTAATCCCGTGAGGAAGGTCTCTGCTAAGCAGCGAAATCTGTTTCAGAAGTATTCCACGATCTGCTTGAAGAAAGGCCGTGAATCTTCGGTTGATTTTAGCCATAAAGCGAAGAACGATAGAATGGAAGTGATCGGTTTTTCTTGAAGAAAAACTCGGTTTTTGTCCTCTCCTTTGTTCTTCGATCCAGCAGGCTGTCTTCCTTAGGAACTCATAATCTGACGGAAGAAATCCCTCTCAAAAGAGTTCTCTGGAATCGCCCAGCCGAGAGCTCCAAGATACTTAATTTCCAATCAAATCCGACGGTGGATTTGCAAGATTAGAGCTCTGCCGGAGTTCTGCTGATCTCCGGTGTGTTCTGCACATTCCGGCGTCTTCTCAAGGATCCGGCGACTTAGGACATTCCTGTCCTTGTGCCAATTGAAGCCCGTGTGGAATTGACAAGGGCGTGCTGGTCATTGGTGAGATTGAACTCAAACCAGGCCGGTTTCCTCCCTCGGTGCGAGCCCACGTGAATTCAACTCGGACCAGGTAAGTCCCATTTCCTCCGTTCATTTGTCCAGGTGTCACGCATCCAGCTATCTTCCCCAGCTCGTGTCTCATCTGGCCCATCGTGTCCTTCACTTGGAATTTAGTTAATTCCACGTCCCCTTAGCTTTAGGAGCACTAGATGCCACCTCGCCCCCCACTCGGGTTGTCCAAGTCTTCAGCCCTTATCGCAAGCATCTTCAGCCATCCATCGTCACACGTGGCAGCATCTCCTTGCCCACGACCCAGCCTCCCTCCAGCTCGCACACCACCTTTTCCACCAGCTCCTCACAGCTCACCACCTCACTTACACGTTCCCCTTTTTTGTGCGCCACTCCCCTCTCTCGCGCCCCACTTTTCCACGTTTGTAGCGCAAGTCCCCTTGGACTCCATCTAGCCCCCTTCACGTCCCCATTCATCCCCAACCGCAGCTAATCCCAGCTGTTGATCTCTCCACGTGTCTGCATCTCCATCAGTCACGAACCCCACCAAGCCAGGTCACCCCACTCTCTTTAACCGCACTTCATCTTGACCCTCAATCGTGTTGACGTGTCTTCATCTCCTTGCTCGAGAGGTCCACTCGAGTCACTTAGTCCTTTTAGTCTTAGGTAGTTCTCTTAGCTCGAGCCCAGTCCTAAGTCAACTTGACTTAGTCCCTAACCCGATCTAGGTGCATTGGTCAAACCTAACCTAGTTTGACCTTGACCGAACCCAGCTCACCTAGTCGACTACGCCTTTGTTGACTCGAACTCCCTTGACTTAACCAATTCTCTATCTTAGGATCTCGGCCAAACCGAGCCCAGCTAGGACCAACCTAGTTGACTTGAGCATAGCTCGAGTGACCCAGCTCACTTACCTCCAACCGAGCTTAGCCTCATCCTAACCCAGCTCGCCCATTAGCCTAAACCCCCTCGACCAAGCCCGTTCTTAACCTCACTTCCTCTAGCTTTAGCTCTCGGCCTAACCCACATTTTAGCTAGGTTAACCTCCCTTGCTGACCTAAAGCTTTTCTAACCCTCGGCCTACCCCAGCCCGAGCCCTCTTAACTTGACTGGCCTACCCGTAGAGCCCCGCCAGTCCAAGCCCCGCCCAGCCGTAGCTAGGGACTAGGAACAGCCGGTGACACTAGCTTTCTGCTAGCAGTCCTCGGCCAGCACCTCGGCCGCGCTCCTCGCCGTTGGAAATCAGCCGACGGTCGTGGCCGAGCCACTCGGAGAATAGGAAGGTAGGCACTGCCGCACTCGGCTTTCGCCCCCCTCGTCCTGTCCGCGGCTTCTCGTCCAGCCTAGCGGCGACAGACGGTCGCCCTCTCCTCTCGGCTCCCGGCAGCAGGGGGCTGCCCAGTCGGCTCTTCCTCGCCGACTCGTCTTCAGTCTGTAGGTGGCATCCGTCAGCGCCACGGCGACGTCCAGTCGCTAACTCGTCGGCGCCAAGGCGACAGCAACTCGCCTTCGTCCCTACCGCCGCATCCGCAGGTCTGCTCTCGGCTGACCGACTCCGTCCGCCAAGCAGCGCCCGACCGCAGTTCGCTGTCCTCTCGGCCTCTCGTCAGCAGGCCTCCTCCGACGGCAATTCCGTGCCGTTCTCGGTCGTGTGTCCGCAGGTGAACCGCGACAGCAGGCGGCTGTCTTTGTCACCCACGCGCCCGTCTTCGCTCGGCAGCCGGCTGCTGCTTCAGCCGACGCTTGTCTACTCGTCCGACAGCAGGAGGTTGTCCAGGCCGCGCGCTCCACGCCGGCCCGTTGCTGCATTGCCCGGGGATCGGAATTCACCCCGTGGCTGTTCCGGCTCAGCCAAGGCTAGCCCTTGGCCGGTAACCCTCTAGTCTTTCAAGTAGAGTCCGGGGAGGGTGTTTTGCTTTATGTTTTAGGATTTCATTTAGTTTGCTTTAGTTACTGTTTTAGCCCAAGGCTTCGGCCTAGCTCCCTGCCGTGGTACCTCAAGGGCCATCTGCCCGAGACACGACGACAAGGAGCCGACCATACCCATTTGCTTATTGCTGGGCGTGGTTTGTTCCATAGTAGTGTAATTTGGTGAATGGTTTGTTCTTGAGTGAGAAGAGTGAATTCTCTGTATCGCATACGTTTGTACAAGCCGTGACCCATTTAGTTGTTGTCATAGGTCTGCCCGTAGTTAGGATTGGGAATAAGGGTTTTCCGCACCTGAGTCTCCTGTCCTAAGGGTTTTTGTGCCGGGGTCTGTCCGGCCGGGTAGAAGAGTTGTAATTAATTGTCTTAGGATTTTTAGTTTTTGAAGAGCACTCAAGAGACCTGGGAAGGTAGGTCGCTCTTGGTTAGGAAATTCGAGTCCTAGCAGGAGTGGGCCTAACAGAGTCCGGGGAGGGTGTTTTGCTTTATGTTTTAAGATTTCATTTAGTTTGCTTTAGTTATTGTTTTAGCCCAAGGCTTCGGCCTAGCTCCCTGCCGTGGTACCTCAAGGGCCATCTGCCTGAGACACGACCACAAGGAGCCGACCATACCCATTTGCTTATTGCTGGGCGTGGTTTGTTCGATAGTAGTGTAATTTGGTGAATGGTTTGTTCTTGAGTGAGAAGAGTGAATTCTTTGTATCGCATACGTTTGTACAAGCCGTGACCCATTTAGTTGTTGTCATAGGTCTGCCCGTAGTTAGGATTGGGAATAAGGGTTTTCCGCACCTGAGTCGCCTGTCCTAAGGGTTTTTGCGCCGGGGTCTGTCCGGCCGGGTAGAAGAGTTGTAATTAATTGTCTTAGGAATTTTAGTTTTTGAAGAGCACTCAAGAGACCTGGGAAGGTAGGTCGCTCTTGGTTAGGAAATTCGAGTCTGTTACGAGCCAAAAATCCAGCCAGCTTGTAAGGGCTGAACCAAGGACCAAGCCGGGTCCGACTAGGCTCGTAAGGGCTGGACGTGAGTCCAGCTAGGCAGCTAGGCCAGCCACGGAGGAATACTTACAGCTTGGAGTTCTTGCACGGGGCGGAGCGGGCGGAGCAACAACGGCCAAGCGTGAGCAAAATTGGATTAAACCTCAAGGTGGCTTTGATCCGTTTTTAGGACTTTCCCGAACTTGAATGGTCTAACCTATAGTCGAGTCCTAATCCGAGTTCGCACGTGGTAGTCTAGGTCGAACCTAGGCAAAAGGGGGTTGAGCCGGTCCAAGCTCAACCATGCGCCCAAGCAAGTGGATCCAAATGATCCACGGACCATTTTATTTGGACGAATAGCGTCCATTAGGATTGATATTTTGGAGCTCGTTTTTGGATCCCATGGAGTTCCGTTTTTGGACCCCATTGAGTTCCGTTTTTGGATTTCATTTGAGTTCCGTTTTTGGATCCATTCGAGTCCGTTTTTGATTTGTTTCTTTAGTGAACCGGTTCGGAATGTGAACCGAGTTGATTAGGAAGTTATTTAAGTGATTGAATTCATGTAATTGTTATGCTTTTGAATAATGAAAATGAATTGAGGAATTGTGTTGGGCGGAATGCCCTTTCTCTCTCTTGTACTACCCTTTGGCTCACCCCTCTCCCGCGGTGGTCTCCCTTCTCTCCTTGGCATCCCTCCTCATCCATGGCGCAGCCTCTTCTCCTCCACTCGTCCTCATGGTGTCTCCCTAGCCTAACGTCATCTCTCTTGGCGTCATCTACCTTTTGAACCCCAAGGTGAAGATCTGCATCGTCTTCAGCCCTCTTGTCAACCGAAGGTCTCCCTCTTCCACTCGTCCTTGTTTTCTGGTTTCTTCCTCTCCCCCTCGACCTAAGGATCACGGCCTAAGGATAGCAGCAAGCTCCGGCGCGCGGCGTCTCCAATGGACCACGAAGAATACCCCACGAGCATTTTCTTGAAGCACGGTGCCTTCCTTCTCAAACACAAAGAAGGTTGTGAGGCTGTCTTCATCCCGGGAAGGCTGCAGCAACTTGGGCGACCTGGTAGCAGCAGCAAATGACATCAAGGTAGTGAGAAAAACAGGTTAGTACGTAGAGAAAACAAGAAGAGTTGGTGAGCAACACGTTGCTCGGATTTGATATTGTATTCGGCTAAAAGGTGGATTTCACTACCTCGGTGTACACCCGAGAGTTTGAGCTCTCAACCCACGGCTGAAAACAGCACCAAATTCTTGCTTACGCGTCTCAAGAACTCCTTGGCTTTCTTGAGTTCTTTCCCTCACGCTACGCGCGAAGGCTCCCCACGAGCGTCCTCAAAAAAGGGCCTCTTTGGTTGCCTCCGTTTTTGGGCAAAACGGATGTACAAATCCAGCAAGCAAAAAGGGCTTGCAAAGTGCATCAAACGGCGTCAAAATAAAGAAAAGAATACAAAGAAGAAGACGCCCCATCAAGAGGAATCAAATAGGGAAAAACGATCTTCATCCGGTTGATTAATCGCGTATTCTAGCCTCGGCCAGAATTCTGCAACTCCGGTGGAATTTCTGTTGATTCCGAACAGACTTTGGCCTATTTCCGGCGTGGACTAATCTGCCCTTGACCGTGGACAAGTTCAATTTCAGCTTAAGGGTATTCTGGTCCATTCCTTGGAGGAGCCCACTAGGGTAATCACCGTAGCCGCCGGTGCTCACTCGCACGTCCTTGGCAGCCGATCTTTATTCTTTGGTAAGTTCCTTTTCCTTCTCTCGTTTGTTTAATCTTAGCCCTTAGATACGCCATGTGTCAGCATCCCCTTAGCCTCCCTAAATTACCTAGCCACCTGTCCTACCTTGTGCTCTCGTCCCAACCGAAAAGATCTCCCCCAGCCTTCATCGCATCCCTACGTTTTAGAAAGTCCCAACCTTAGCGCAATCTCAATTCCGTTTTTGTTGACTTGCCTTTGTCAACCGAGAACCTTCCCTAATCCCAGCCCTTGGTGTTGCCACGTGTCTGCCATCCCACGACCTCCCAGATTAGCCCAGCCACCTGTCCTCCTTCATTGATCTCGTCCCAGCCGAGAATCATTCTTTAGCCCATCGTAATCCACCAAATCCGGTAGATTCCCCCTTGCCGCAATCCCCTTTCCAACTTTGTTGCCTTGTTTTTAGTCAACCAAGTCCAGCTTCTCATCTTAGCCATTGGTGTCACCACGTGTCACAATCCTAGCCTACCCATCCTGCCACCTCACCAGCTGGTCTCTCCTCCCTTGTCGAGCAGCCTGCCCCACACGTCTTTCCCTTTTCCCTCGCATAATCCCTCCACCGTTTTTGTTGACCCTCACTCGTATTTCCATTTTGGAGAAGACGTGAGATTGTGCCACCTCCTACTTCCCATATCATCTCCCTACCTTCACGTTAGAACTGTCCATCTCCATCTGCCACCTCCACCTCCAGCCTTGCCCTTGGCCCCCACACAAGATCCCCTTTTCCCTCGTGAAGCCTTACCGAATTCTTTAGCATCCTCACGCGGTTTCCCATTTTCCAAGTGGAGCCACCAAGGAACGCCACCTCCACCTTATCATACCCGATTCCCTTCCTTTTTGCTAGCACCCAACTCGTCTTACCTTAGTCCCTTGCCACCTCAAGCTTCCCCATCGTGACCCCACCTGAACCGAGCCAGCACCTCCCTTCCACCTAGCCAGCCCTTTCCTTGTAGGCCCCACTTGTTACACTTGTCACCTTAGGGAACCCTCCCTCCTAGCTCGCATCTCCCTTTCCCTTTCCCCACCGTCCCAAGTCCCTCTCGAGTCAGACTTCCCCTCTCGCCACCTCATGCTTCTCCCTTTAGTAATATCTAGCTTGACCTCTTAGCCCCCATCTTTCCCATTTTACCTTGTTCGTCCCCTTGGAGCTCGTTGAGAAGAAGAGAAAGATAGCTCGAGCATTCATGTTTACGACTTACCTTTTTGGCATTGGCCACGTGCCTTCCTCTCCTAACAAATTAGGAAGAGAGCCGAGCCAATTCCCTCCTTACTCTTAAGGAAGGAAATTGGTGTTCATTTCCTCATTTGCTAGCTTCTCTCTAGCAATCCTCTTAGCTCTAATTTCATTTTGGAATTAGACGCTCCTTTTCCTCCTCTACCGTAGGAAGGAAGACCCACGTCAACCCTTACCATTTGGAAATTGACGTCCATCTCCCCTCATTCTTTCTTAGCTAGGTTGGCCGCCACCTGGCCACAACCCCCATAGGAACCTTTGACCAGATCAGTCAACACCCTTTAGGAAATCTTAGCCGAGTCCCTTCCTTGCTCCCCTTTAGTCAAACCCTTGACGCAACACCCCTTAGTCAACCTCTCTAGGTCGACCTCACCCGTGTTGGTAACCTAAACCCTTAGCCTCCTTTCCTCCATTTCTGGAAAGTAGCCCTAGGTCCTAAGGCAGCCAAGGTCAACGCTGCCTAAGTGATTCGGACCCACCTCTTGCACGGCTAGACCCAAGCCGCCCCTTCCGCACGCACCTCCATCATCTCTTAGTGTTTTGACTTGATTCAAGTCAACCCAACCGCATCTGAACCTAAGCCAGTCCTTAGTCAACCTGGTCCCAGCTGACCCTAAACCTTGACTTAACCCACCTAAGCCACAACCTAGCCAGCCATCCATATCCGGACCTCCCCTGTAGCTAGGTCTGCCCGAGCTCTAGACCGAGCTCTTTCATCATCCCGTAGCTAGGTTCTCCCGGGTTCTAAACCGAACCCAGCCCTTCCGAAGGTCATCCCCACGCACAGCGGGACCCTTCCAGCTTCGGCCTTTCGCTTGCTGCCGCGCTCCCTTCACGGCCAGGCGGGCCTATCCCAGCAGTAGCTAGATACAAGCTGCTGCCTCTTGCTCACGGCCAGGAGGGCCGAATTCCAGCAACTCATCCGGCGTCCCTAGCCGGCCCTTTGGAGACTTCCGGCGTCTATTCTACCTTGCTGCTCGGATCCAGCTGCAGCCCTCTTCCTCCGGAGTTCTTCCTCACGGTTGCTGCATTGCCTGAGGTTGGGGATTCACCTCGTGGCCTTCTTGCTGAAAGCCAAGAATAGCTTGGCTGGTAACGCCCTCTCACTCCCTTGTAGTTTCGCGGGTCGGGTGCATTTGCTTTCGTATTTGCTTGAGCCGGCTTCGGCCTTGGTTCCAGCGGTACCTCGACGGCCCTTGGCCTAGACACGACCGCTAATCGACGAGCCTACCTAGGGTATTGGGTGTGGTTTGTTACGTACAGTTGTGGATTGTGTGGTTTGATGGTTTGGATTGAGTGAGTTGCGAGAGTACTTTTGTATCGTGCACGCTTGTACGGCCTCACATCCCTCGTAGTTTTTGTAGTAGGTTTTGACTTAGTTAGGTTTTTGGGATTACCCCTACTTGTTCATCACGTCCTATCGGGTTTGCGCCGGGGTCCTGTCCGGCCGGGTAGTTCCTTGTATTATTTGTTTAGGTTTTTGGTCTAGATTCCTCGAGGCGATCTTTGCAGTAGGACCTCGACACACGGGTTAGACGACCGCGGCTTTCGGGATCCTAACAATTGGTATCAGAGCCGCCTTGGGGTTTAAAGAAGAATAGACAGCGACAGATTTCAGAAATTGGTGCTTTCAAGTGAGTAGACGTCGCGGTTTCCAGCTAGTACTTGGACGGCTTCTTGTGGAGTGGCCACCAACAACCGACTGATACCAATCTAACAATTGGTATCAGAGCGACCTTGAGGGATTCATCTTGACTTAGCCGCGCTTGGACCAGCGAAGAGTAAGCATCCACGGACAGTGCAGCAGTCAGGATTTCAGATTTTAGTAGGATTTCTTTTCAGGACTTTGTTTTCAGAATTAGGCGAGTTGCGGTTTTCTGGACTGTAACAGTTGACGACAGTGTATCAGCGTTTTCAGGGGGCAAACCAAGTCGGAATTGCCTGAAATTTGGTGGACAGACTCGTAATCATATGTGCTACAAAAGTTGTTTTGGGCTCCAGGAGAAATTCGGCCCTAAACAGGACGTTTTTGGCCTTACAACGGGCTAAAAGCCTGAACGGACAGAACCTGTCCGCGAGAGCAGTTTGGCCAGAAGATTACGTAGTTTCAGTGACTTCCCGAGGTCGAAATGAGCTGAAATTTTCAGCATAGTCAGATAACTACCTCCTCTTAGTGATGACAAAATTTGAAGTCAAAACTCCACCGTTTGATATTTCTGTGCGTAAGATCTTAGGCTGCCTAAAAACAGTCTGGATTAAGGGTGTGCACACCGCACCACCCTAGGTTTCTTGAGCTCGAAGTTGCTGTCGAGGCATCAGGCGGATGCGACAGTTAGGCCTCTCTCTTTAGGCCCAGCTGAGAGCAAGAGATAGTCACCGAGGTGCCAGGCGGGCACAGTGACAGGCGGAACTAGTTTTCCTCCTCCCTTAGCGCACACGGGGCAGAAGTGTGGCTGATAGACAATGGGCAGAAAATTGAGTACAGCAGGTTCTTCGCAGCAGTGTAGGATTTTATTTAAGAGTGGCAGTGTGACAGTTTATTTTGGTTTCAGCAGTAGCATAGGATTTGCTTGGGCAGTTTGTTTGATAGTGTAGAAGACGGAATGAGGTGCTCGTCTAGTAGAGCAAAAATGGACATACTCCTTAGCACCTTCGAAAATGGCGTTTGCATTCGGACAGATACGTTGATCCATGGACATACTTGGGATCAAGCTCCAAAGTGGACTTATGTCCAAGTCGGCAGTAATCCCGAGTGTGACTTGACACTCCGACACCCTAGCATAAAGGGCGTCACTTTGAGTTGGCCATACGTAAGGACACCCAAGAAATATGGATAGCCAAAATCACTTACACGGGTAGACTTATAGTGGCTGGATACGAAGTGGAACATAGAGATTGGGCGCCAATCTACCATGGAGAAGTTATCCAAGTGGGATTCTCAAAATTCCGCTTAGTGCTAGAAGAAAGACTCTCCCCCGTGATCGAGAAGCAAAAAGAATATCATTATGAGTCCAGCAGCGAAGATGTGCATGATGACCAAAGCACAAGGTCTCTTACGCGGGACGAAGTGCTCAAAAAGTTGAACGCGATGCTCGACAGAATGGACCATAGAGAGGCGATCAGAAATAAGAAAATAGCCAATGATAGTAGACGGGCTGAACTTGCTACAGAATCCGATACTGAAACGGACTCGTCTAGTGAGGATGAAAAGTCCTCCCCTTCTCCAAAGACGCCTAAGAAAATAGTGCCAAATGAGTACGAATCAGAAAGCGAAGATGAAACTTCGTCGGAATCCGAAGATGATACTAGCACCGATTCTTCAAGCGATGAAGAGATAGAAGTGCCAAGTCGGGAGTGTGCCAATATCGGCGCCCTCAAGCCTTTAGAACGTGCAAAGACTAAGAATTCAGAAAAAGGGATACTTGGAGCCCCTCCTAGCGTTATCCCTAATAGCAGCACTAGTATCTCACCAAGAGATACTAAAGGCATCCTTGGCCCAGCCAAAGCAATCAGTGCTATACGGCCTTTGGAATGGGTTCAGCCTAGAACAACGAATGAGAACCAAGGGCCCAACCAGCAAAACGAATCGGCAGGACGAAGAAATACAAACCACTCCGTTGGCATCTACGAAGGATTACTTCCCCTACCTCCCAAGACGACCGAACAAAAAGAATTAAGGGAAAGTAATAGAGCATGTCCAAACTCAAACGAAGAGTGCTCATCTAGCCTAACACAAGCTGATAGTAGGGCGCCACCTCGTGAGGGCCAAACGCCTGAGGCAAGTCCCAAAATGAGGATGATGCAAAGCAAAGAAGATCTCTTCGCCCCCGCTTCACCTTTTAGATGGGCAGATGAGCCATGGAATCAAGAAACCCGTGAGCAAACAAAGATAGAAACCATGGAGCAGCCAGCCACGGGCAGCAAAGGGTTGTTACCACCTCCTAGCATCCTTAAGAATCAACCTAAGGAGGGTGGTATGGATCACGAGTTCTTTGAGTCTCCCAAAAGTGCACGAATGAAACTCCAACAAGGGGCGACTCAAGAATTGGCAAGTCAAAACGCCAAGTTAAATAGAGCCCAAGACAAGAGACCCTCTCTTGTTCAGCGCCAAGAAGAAAAAGAGGTAGTTGCCGCCTCTAAGAGAAACAAAAAGGGCTCTAAACCCGGGTGTAAGCAAAGAACCAAACCGCTTAACATCTGGGAGCAGTTTGAAGAAGAGCTCCTAGCAGAAACAGACGGAATCCTCCCCAAGTCTGAAGAGGAAAGCGAAAATGTTGTTGAGGAACGTCATGGCCGGAAAGTGACAGATAAAGGAGCAGTCGGTGCTCAGTACACCGTGACCACCTTTGCCTCTTCCCAGCATCAGATACATCCTAGGAAGGGTGGTCGGCAACATGATTTACCTACTCTGGGAAACTATATAGAGAAACTCTACCCAGAGCGTTGGAGAGCATATCAATTTCCGGACTCTCCAAATTGTAGTCGGGAGTTAAGGGATCATCAAGACTCCCTTAACCAACACAGACAAGGCTTATTACTAGGCCCCGACTATAGTAAGCGCGCAGCAGAAGCGCAGTGGCCTGTCCCAGTGAGCAGCAACACTTGGCAATCGCAGAACCACGGGCAGACCACCACACGGAAAGCGAGCTTAAGCGGAAGCAAACGGCTGCAAGGGCAGCAAAGGCTTCACATCGGGCAGCTGCCTAGAGATTACGGCCCCAGACGGATATGTCAAGAAGCAACGAGTAAGACAACTCGGGTCTTCACTCGAGATTGCAAGAAAGGGCCGAGTGGAAGCTTCCTCAACCAGAGGAACTCCCTTGCCGTACTACCCCGAGATTATGGACCAAAACAAAAACTTGTATGGGTAGCACGTGGAACTCAGACCCATCTTGTAAAAGGTAAAGCACGAGCTTGGGGACAAGCTCATTTTAAGGAGGGTGGATCTGTTACGAGCCAAAAATCCAGCCAGCTTGTAAGGGCTGAACCAAGGACCAAGCCAGGTCCGACTTGGCTCGTAAGGGCTGGATGTGAGTCCAGCAAGGCAGCTAGGCCAGCCACGGAGGAATACTTACAGCTTGGAGTTCTTGCACGGGGCGGAGCGGGTGGAGCAACAACGGCCAAGCGTGAGCAAAATTGGATTAAACCTCAAGGTGGCCTTGATCCGTTTTTAGGACTTTCCCGAACTTGAACGATCTAACCTATAGTCGAGTCCTAATCCGAGTTCGCACGTGGTAGTCTAGGTCGAACCTAGGCAAAAGGGGGTTGAGCCGGTCCAAGCTCAACCATGCGCCCAAGCAAGTGGATCCAAATGATCCACGAACCATTTTATTTGGACGAATAGCGTCCATTAGGATTGATATTTTGGAGCTCGTTTTTGGATCCCATGGAGTTCCGTTTTTGGACCCCATTGAGTTCCGTTTTTGGATTTCATTTGAGTTCCGTTTTTGGATCCATTTGAGTCCGTTTTTGATTTGTTTCTTTAGTGAACCGGTTCGGAATGTGAACCGAGTTGATTAGGAAGTTATTTAAGTGATTGAATTCATGTAATTGTTATGCTTTTGAATAATGAAAATGAATTGAGGAATTGTGTTGGGCGGAATGCCCTTTCTCTCTCTCGTACTACCCTTTGGCTCACCCCTCTCCCGCGGTGGTCTCCCTTCTCTCCTTGGCGTCCCTCCTCATCCATGGCGCAGCCTCTTCTCCTCCACTCGTCCTCATGGTGTCTCCCTAGCCTAACGTCATCTCTCTTGGCGTCATCTACCTTTTGAACCCCAAGGTGAAGATCAGCATCGTCTTCAGCCCTCTTGTCAACCGAAGGTCTCCCTCTTCCAGTCATCCTTGTTTTCTGGTTTCTTCCTCTCCCCCTCGACCTAAGGATCACGGCCTAAGGATAGCAGCAAGCTCGGGCGCACGGCGTCTCCAACGGACCACGAAGAATACCCCACGAGCATTTTCTTGAAGCACGGGGCCTTCCTTCTCAAACACAAAGAAGGTTGTGAGGCTGTCTTCATCTCGGGAAGGCTGCAGCAACTTGGGCGACCTGGTAGCAGCAGCAAATGACATCAAGGTAGCGAGAAAAACAGGTTAGTACGTAGAGAAAACAAGAAGAGTTGGTGAGCAACACGTTGCTCGGATTTGATATTGTATTCGGCTAAAAGGTGGATTTCACTCCCTCGGTGTACACCCAAGAGTTTGAGCTCTCAACCCACGGCTGAAAACAGCACCAAATTCTTGCTTACGCGTCTCAAGAACTCCTTGGCTTTCTTGAGTTCTTTCCCTCACGCTACGCGCGAAGGCTCCCCACGAGCGTCCTCAAAAAAGGGCCTCTTTGGTTGCCTCCGTTTTTGGGCAAAAAGGATGTACAAATCCAGCAAGCAAAAAGGGCTTGCAAAGTGCATCAAACGGCGTCAAAATAAAGAAAAGAATACAAAGAAGAAGACGCCCCATCAAGAGGAATCAAATAGTGAAAAACGAGCTTCATCCGGTTGATTAATCGCGTATTCTAGCCTCGTCCTGAATTCTGCAACTCCGGTGGAATTTCTGTTGATTCCGGCCAGACTTTGGCCTATTTCCGGCGTGGACTAATCTGCCCCTGACCATGGACAAGTTCAATTTCAGCTTAAGGGTATTCTGGTCCATTCCTTGGAGGAGCGCACTAGGGTAATCACCCTAGCCGCCGGTGCTCACTCGCACGTCCTTGGCAGCCAATCTTCATTCTTTGTTAAGTTCCTTTTCCTTCTCTCGTTTGTTTAATCTTAGCCCTTAGATACGCCACGTGTCAGCATCCCCTTAGCCTCCCTAAATTACCTAGCCACCTGTCCTACCTTGTGCTCTCGTCCCAGCCAAAAAGATCTCCTCCAGCCTTCATCGCATCCCTACGTTTTAGAAAGTCCCAACCTTAGCGCAATCTCCACTCCGTTTTTGTTGACTTGCCTTTGTCAACCAAGAACCTTCCCTAATCCCAGCCCTTGGTGTTGCCACGTGTCTGCCATCCCACGACCTCCCAGATTAGCCCAGCCACCTGTCCTCCTTGATTGATCTCGTCCCAGCCGAGAATCATTCTTTAGCCCATCGTAATCCACCAAATCCGGTAGATTCCCCCTTGCCGCAATCCCCTTTCCAACTTCGTTGCCTTGTTTTTAGTCAACCAAGTCCAGCTTCTCATCTTAGCCATTGGTGTCGCCACGTGTCACAATCCTAGCCTACCCATCCTGCCACCTCACCAGCTGGTCTCTCCTCCCTTGTCGAGCAGCCTGCCCCACACGTCTTTCCCTTTTCCCTCGCATAATCCCTCCACCGTTTTTGTTGACCCTCACTCGTATTTCCATTTTGGAGAAGACGTGAGATTGTGCCACCTCCTACTTCCCATATCATCTCCCTACCTTCACGTTAGAACTGTCCATCTCCATCTGCCACCTCCACCTCCAGCCTTGCCCTTGGCCCCCACACAAGATCCCCTTTTCCGTCGTGAAGCCTTACCGAATTCCTTAGCATCCTCACGCGGTTTCCCATTTTCCAAGTGGAGCCACCAAGGAACGCCACCTCCACCTTATCATACCCGATTCCCTTCCTTTTTGATAGCACCCAACTCGTCTTACCTTAGTCCCTTGCCACCTCAAGCTTCCCCATCGTGACCCCAACTGAACCGAGCCAGCACCTCCCTTCCACCTAGCCAGCCCTTTCCTTGTAGGCCCCACTTGTTACACTTGTCACCTTAGGGAACCCTCCCTCCTAGCTCGCATCTCCCTTTCCCTTTCCCCACCATCCCAAGTCCCTCTCGAGTTAGACTTCCCCTCTCGCCACCTCATGCTTCTCCCTTTAGTAATATCTAGCTTGACCTCTTAGCCCCCATCTTTCCCATTTTACCTTGTTCGTCCCCTTGGAGCCCGTTGAGAAGAAGAGAAAGATAGCTCGAGCATTCACGTTTACGACTTACCTTTTTGGCATTGGCCACGTGCCTTCCTCTCCTAACAAATTAGGAAGAGAGCCGAGCCAATTCCCTCCTTACTCTTAAGGAAGGAAATTGGTGTTCATTTCCTCATTTGCTAGCTTCTCTCTAGCAATCCTCTTAGATCTAATTTCATTTTGGAATTAGACACTCCTTTTCCTCCTCTACCGTAGGAAGGAAGACCCACGTCCACCCTTACCATTTGGTAATTGACGTCCATCTCCCCTCATTCTTTCTTAGCTAGGTTGGCCGCCACCTGGCCACAACCCCCATAGGAACCTTTGACCAGATCAGTCAACACCCTTTAGGAAATCTTAGCCGAGTCCCTTCCTTGATCCCCTTTAGTCAAACTCTTGACGCAACACCCCTTAGTCAACCTCTCTAGGTCGACCTCACCCATGTTGGTAACCTAAACCCTTAGCCTCCTTTCCTCCATTTCTGGAAAGTAGCCCTAGGTCCTAAGGCAGCCAAGGTCAACGCTGCCTAAGTGACTCGGAACCACCTCTTGCACGGCTAGACCCAAGCCGCCCCTTCCGCACGCACCTCCATCATCTCTTAGTGTCTTGACTTGATTCAAGTCAACCCAACCGCATCTGAACCTAAGCCAGTCCTTAGTCAACCTGGTCCCAGCTGACCCTAAACCTTGACTTAACCCACCTAAGCCACAACCTAGCCAGCCATCCATATCCGGACCTCCCCTATAGCTAGGTCTGCCCGAGCTCTAGACCGAGCTCTTTCATCATCCCGTAGCTAGGTTCTCCCGGGTTCTAAACCGAACCCAGCCCTTCCAAAGGTCATCCCCACGCACAGCGGGACCCTTCCAGCTTCGGCCTTTCGCTTGCTGCCGCGCTCCCTTCACGGCCAGGCGGGCCTATCCCAGCAGTAGCTAGATACAAGCTGCTGCCTCTTGCTCATGGCCAGGAGGGCCGAATTCCAGCAACTCGTCCGGCGTCCCTAGCCGGCCTTTTGGAGACTTCCGGCGTCTATTCTACCTTGCTGCTCGGATCCAGCTGCAGCCCTCTTCCTCCGGAGTTCTTCCTCACGGTTGCTGCTGTTACGGACCCACTTGTAGGTCCAGACCCAGCTCGGTGTGATCAGGCCGGAACCAGTCGGCCAAGGCGCAAGACCTCGGACTTGTGGGCGCAGACATTAAGTCAACTTGAAGACGGTCCAAGCGAGGCTAAGTCAGCACTCGAACCAGTTGCAGCGGGCGACGTGGGAGGAGCAGCTAGGTCCGAAAGAGTGCTCGAACCAGGTGGAACTCAAGGCGTTCTAGAACCTATTGCGAGGCTCACTGAGCTTGATCAATCTAATCCGAGCGTGAGTCCAACTTCCTCGAACGCTTGAGCCTATCTAAAGCCGAGAGGCTTAGGTTCAGATCTGAGTCAATCAGATTTGACCCGTGCACAAAGTTCCAAAGTGTGGGTGGTAACCCACACGAGGTCCCCACCCTAAGTCCGCAAGGCTTAGGGACTTTAGCGATTAGATTACGAGCTGGGCGCTAGGCCCGGTTGTAGTTTGCGTCTTCTATTTCATGCCAACACCTAGTTTTGAAGTAGAGACCTAGCAAGGCGGGTTGTGCCTTGCGCATTTTGTATTAGACTAACTTAGCGAGCTAGGTTAACATGTAATTAGGGCTCGCATTATATTTTGTATATATTCTTTAAGATCAATGTACAATGGATACAAAAAATTAATCTAGAGATTGGAATTGGTGTGGCACTCTCTCTCTCCTCGCACGAGGCTTCTCCCCTCTCGTCTCCCACCTTGTTCAACCGTGAACCAGGCGCCTTCTCCCCCCTCGCATCCTCTACCTCCACGGCGCTTCTCAGTCCAGAAATCCTTGAAGAGCCGCCGTCGGAGACATAGGCATAAGGAAGAAGGCATCGACGGATCTCCACCACTGGCGGCGATCCCTCCCTTGTCACGTAAGTACCCCTTTCGAGCTTTTTCAAAGTTCTGGAATCGGTGCCTTTGCCCTGATCACGAGGGTATTGTGAGGCTGATTCCGGCGTAGGGAAGGTTGAAGGCACGGGTGAATCCGTTGGCTTCAACAAGACACCGAAGAGGAGACGGCTCTTGATCCCCTTCTCGCTGCTCGATTGGTGTAATCTGATTTAGAACTTAGATCGCCCTCTCCTAATTCCTCCCTCGGCATACCCGAAGAGAGGAACTACGACGGTTGGTGTTCGTCGTTCTATTTAGCACGTATAGGTCGAGCCGCGTGTTGGAAAGCAAGGTTCGGTCCCTAGTAGGGATTTGGCCGGATTAGAAAAACAAATAAATTTAAGAATCAAGTTCTATCGGCCTCGATTTCTCTTCTTGATCGCTCGGGCCAGCAGATTGAAAGTGCCGATATTCTGCTCTCTGGTCGAGATCTGAAGAAGAGGATTAGCCTAAGTGAATCGCCCAGAAAAATGCGTTAAAGCAATCCATAGAAGGGCGAATTCCATCGGCTAGATCACAAGATCGATCCTCGCCGAAAAGTAGCATAGATCCGGCCGCCGCTGTGTATTACGGTGCTCGCCATTGTTTCTGGCGTGAAGGACCCTTTTGCCCTTCTTCCCTACTGTTTTATTTAAAATTCTAAAAGGGGTATTACGGTCAACTGGACTCCGAGCGTTAGCTCAGGTCGCCGATGCGAATTGGAGTTTCCTCCACCGTCGCATCTACCATTTCCGGTAAGTCCACCTCCGTTCCATCGTAGCCATCCATCCAGACACCTGTCCCCCATCCAGCCGTCCATCTGAGTCCTCTCCCCAGCTGCTGCCATCTGTCCCGATCCAGGATCAGCTTGCAATCAGCTGCTCCACTAAATCAGGAAGCAATCCCGTGCAGCCGCATCTCTCTTCCAGCTCCTCGCTACTCCACCGCGTCAACCCTAGGTCGCAAGGATTCTCACGCGTTCATCTTGACACGTGTTGCAATCTCTGCCAGCCTCTTGCCACCTCACTTGCCACCTCACCAGCCAGCTCCTCACCCTGGTCCCGCGCTCTGCCACTTGTCCTTCAGCCAGGCCTTGCGAGATCCTTTCCTCTATTCCCTCGGATCTTGCCTCCTTAGTCCTAGGAAACCCCTCCACCTCGCAATCTCCTTTCCTTATCTGTCTCAGCCGCAAATCCTTCTTTCTCCTTGACCTAATCCGCAGCCACCCTCGTCCGTTGATCACTGCTACGTGTCAACATCGCAGCCTCAGCCTCAGCCTCAGCCTCACTCGAGCTCACCCGAGAGTGACACCTGGCCCTTCGCCCCAATCTCCTCGTCCTTCCTTGTCGAGCTTCTCCCTAATTCTTAGGCGAGAATCCAAGCTCTCTTCCTAATAGCTAGCATCTTCCTAGCTCTTTCTGTCGTGTCCACCCATCTTGCCACGTGGCAAGAATCGGCGCACCCTC
This sequence comes from Nymphaea colorata, assembly GCF_008831285.2. NCBI lineage: Eukaryota > Viridiplantae > Streptophyta > Magnoliopsida > Nymphaeales > Nymphaeaceae > Nymphaea > Nymphaea colorata. Next base: position 28,951,153 of record NC_045140.1, on the reverse strand, counting down.
CTTGGTTTGACCAACCAAGTCAACCCCCACCTAGCTAGGAGCCCTTACGCACCAACCTCTCTCCTAGGTTGAACCCTTAGCAAGCCAACCTAAACCGAAGTCAATTCTTCATCTTATTCAAACTAGGTCAAACTTACCCATCGAGCCCACTTAGTTGGTAGCCTCCCTTAGTGACTCGAGCCTACCTCGAGTGACCCCTGACCTACTTGACCCGGACCCATTGACTCGGTCCACTTAGTCAACCTCCCAATTAGTTAAACCCTCCGCACTTGGTCAATGTTGACCAACACCGTGAGATTAGGCTCGACCTTAGCCTCCCCAACTGGACCAACCTATTAGCTAGGTCAACCCTTGACTGAACCTAAACCTCATTTGACTAAGCCTACCCTGACCCGAACCTACTTGACTAGACCTACCACCTAGTAGAGCCCAGCCGAACCCAGCCTTAGTTAGGATTAGGTTCAGCCGGCTCGCCGGCCCTTGCAGCGGCCACTTCTTCCGAGTCGGCATCCACCGGCGTACGTGGCCGAGCCACAACCCGGAGACAGGCAGGTAGGCGCTGTCGCTGTGACAGCAGCCCCCCTCGGCAATCCAGGCGGCCCTTCCGGCCCGGTTCCGTCGTCATCAGCGCGCATCAGCAGCACCTCGGCGGTAGCCCGACAGGCGACTTCGTCCTGACCGGCGGCCTTCGACCAGACAGCAGACGAGCGCTCCCGGCATCCTCGACCGCATCGTCCGCATCAGTCCGCGGCAGCATCCTCGTCCTCGGCGCGCGTCTTTTCCCTCGGCTCTGAGAGTGTCAGCAGCATTCTCGGTCCGACGCTAGCGCTGCCACAGCAGGACCCTTCGCCGCAACAGTGCAGCGACCACAGCCAGCGAGCAGCGACCAGACTCAGCAGTCGACCCGACCACCAGCGCGCGGTCGGTCGTCAGCGCCTTCCGACAGCGGCCAGCCCGAGCAGCAGGCTACGTGGAGGCACGCCTCAGCCGGTCTTTCTGTTCCGTGAGCTGCAGTGCTCGGGGGCAGGATATCACCCCGAGACCCTATCCGGCTACGCCAAGGGTGATCCTTGGCCGGTATCGTCCTCTATCCCCCTTGTAGCTCCGGGTGGGATTTGCTTGCGTTTTTAGGTAGCATATTAGTTTGTTTTCAGCATTTCTGTTTAAGCCTTGGCTTCGGCCTAGCTCCCCCGTGAGGTACCTCGAGGGCACTGTGCCCGAGACACAACCACAAGGAGCCAGACCACCTATTTACTTCTGTTGGGTGTGGTTTGCACGTTAGCGTGGTTTGCGTGGTTTGGGAGTGAGATTGAACGTTATGCTTGTATCGTTCGCGATTTGTACAGCCTCACAACCTTGCTAGTGTTTTGTAATAGGCAGACCTTAGTTAGGAATTTTGGGAATTTGGGTAACCTCCCCTTGTACTATCCTACCTAATTGGGTTTGCGTCGGGGTCCTGTCCGGCCGGGTAGAACAAGTGTGTAATTCACTTAGGTTTTTCGGTTTTTAGAATAGGCCTCAAGAAGGTCCTGGGAAGTTTAGGGTCACACTGGTCGGATTGTTCTGGCCCAGCCGGTGTGGTCCTAACAATTGGTATCAGAGCGAATCTTGTGGAACACCGTCGGTTTGAGCACTTGGACCTACGAAGAAGCTTCATCAACGGCAGTGCAGACGGTCTTCTTTTCAGATTTTCTGGGTGACAGCGATCTTCTTTCGGTTTTCTTAGGGCAGATTTTGTTTTTAGAGTCCCCGCGACTTCCGTCTTCGTACATGTTTAGGGCTTTGCTTGCTCACCTTTAGCAAGTAAAGGGCTGTACATCCCGTGCACCCGAGGGCAGCCGAGCTCCCGGTTCGTCATCGAGGCACCAGGTGGGTGCAGTGATTTAGGCTTGTAAAAGCCCGGCCGTGGGCGAAGTGGGAGTGCCGAGGCGCTTAGGCGAAGCACGGCACTAGGCGGGCCAACCCGTCTCCCTTGCCTCTAACGCGCTACCGGCAGCTAAGGCAGCGGCAGCGTAGGGCAGTAGGGCAGAGTCAGTCGGCAGATCAGGTCTTCGGGCAGAAATCAGCCAGCAGTCGTAGTCGAACAGCGACACCTCCTTGAGAGTGGCAGCTTGTTCAAATTTTGGATTATAGTTAGGATTTCTTGTCTTCGCGCGATTCCTTGGCGTTTCTCGGTCCTAGACATTTATGGGCAAGTCAAAGAAACAGTTTAACCCCGATGAGGCCGTCGTGGAGGAGCACCTCACCGACCAGCAAGATGAGGCCGCGGGTACGCAAACGGGAACCGTCCCCAACTATGCTATGGGCCGGATTTTAAATATCGAGAAAGAGCTGTTGCAAATGAGAAGCGACATGAATAAGTCCGAACAATTCCGCAAGAGAGATATGGATAGGCAGAACCAAGAGCGGCAGAAGGAGATGGATGAGATTCGGGTCCTCCTGAGGCAGTTAACTGCCAACCAAACCCAAGCCGGGGAAAGGACCACTCAGGGTCCGAATAAGGGAAAGGGTGTGCTAGGTGCTCCTACCTACCCCACCGACACTGAGATTGACCCGAACAACCTCTCCCATATCGGAACTAGCACAGAAGGGGGCAGACTCCTACACATGGGTCCCCCACCAGAGAGGCAGCCAATTGAGCCCACTAGCGAATATTATAGAACGCCAAGAGTACAACGGTTCGCTAGCAGCCGAATGAATCGTACCTATTACGATTCAGAAGGGGAACAGGACGAATCTCCTCTACGTCCTAGAAGAGCACAACGTCAGCTTCAAGAAGAGAGACGAACTCCCACAGTTCGTTACGAGTTTCCCAAATTCAATGGGGAGCACTTACAGGAATGGCTATTCATGGCCGAAAGGTACTTCTTGTGCCACCGTGTACCTCAAGACGAGTGGATTGAAATTGCCACTGCAAACATGACAGGAGAGGCCACAACCCATTATTTGTGGTTCGATCATAAGACGGCAGATCCAACTTGGGAGAAGTACAAAGCGAGTCTCCAATTACAGTTCAGAGACTCGACATTCATCGATTATGATGAGGACCTTAAGAATCTGGTCCAATCCACAACCGTGGCAGCCTACCAACGTCAGTTTGAAAGGTTGGCTAGCATGGTACAGTGGCCAGAGAAGGCCCTCATCGGAGCATTCAAGGGCGGCCTTAAGAGCGAGGTGAAAAGAGAATTGAAAATTCACCGCTTTAACAGGCTAGAGGAATGTTTTGCCATGGCCCGTCTCTATGAGGAGCAGATAGAGGAGAAGGGAGCCGAGAAAAAGGCTCACAAGATGGACAAGCAGAGGAGGAGACCTTCCTACTCCTCTGGTTCTCGATTTAGAGGGAAGGAACCAACTCCCTTCTGAAGAGGGAGTGAATATCGACCACTACAAGGCCCAAACCAGGGGCAAGGCCGAAAACCACCCACGCGTTACCTCACGCCCAAACAGATTGAGGAGTTCAGGCGCAAAGGCCTGTGCTACAGATGTGAGGGTAAATGGGACAAGAACCATCAGTGCCCAACTTATTACAGGGTACAGGTGGTTAGCGATGATGAGTCCAGTTCTTGTAGTGATTCATCTACAACGCCGTATGAGACCAGCTCTTCCTCGTCAGATGAGGAAGTAATTTCGAAAAAGAGAGCTAAACCAGCCGAGAAGAAGAAAGAGGTCCGTATTGAAGAGACTCTAGCCAAAGAGGAGAAGCCCACAGAGGCCGAGTCTCTGCACTCAATGCAAGATCCCAACAAGCCCAACTCATTCCGGGTATTTGGGAGGATAAACAGACACAAGGTCTTAATTTTGCTTGATAATGGAGCGACCAAGAACTTCCTAACAGAGGAAGCCGCACGTAGATGCAATGTCTCTCTTGAGTCAAGCCACCCCCAAACTATAATCGTGGGAGGGGGTATGAGATTGAAATGCCACAACGAAGGGAAAGGCATAGAAGTTGTGATAAAGAAGAAACCGTTCCAAATCGACTTCTTAGTCATTCCCCTTGATGGAGTAGACCTTATTCTCGGGATGCCATGGTTTTTCATGCTTGGCATCATCTCTTGGGATGTGAAGAACTTCAGCATGACCTTCACTCCCGACGACAATGAAGAGCCCATGACATTACAAGGCTTAACCAGCATCACTCGTCCCAAGGCTGCGCTTCGCGCAATTGAAGCCGAGCAGCCCACGTGTTGGGTAATGGCACTCGCTACAGATGTGCCAGAAAAAGAAGAGCAGAAAGAGATAGTGCCAGAACGAATACAGTTGGTGCCAGATCAGTACGAGGACGTATTTGAGGAGCCTAAGGGTCTCCCACCATAGAGGTCATATGACCATCGGATATTAATGACTCAAGGGGCAGAACCGGTTAATGTGCGCCCCTACCGGTATGGATATAACCAAAAAGCAGAAATCGAGCGTCTGGTTAAGGAAATGTTGGAAAGTGGCATCGCGCAACCGAGTAGCAGTCCTTTCTCTTCGCCGGTCTTACTAGTGAAGAAGAAGGACAACACCTGGCACTTCTGTGTAGACTATCGCGCCTTGAACGAAGCCACCGTGAAGGATAGACACCCAATACCGGTAATTGATGAGCTATTGGATGAATTAGCCGGAGCAACTATTTTCTCCAAAATCGACTTACGAGCCGGCTATCATCAGATTCGCATGTTTAAGGATGACGTCCCCAAGACCGCTTTCAGGACGCATGACGGGCACTATGAGTTCCTCGTCATGCCATTTGGTCTGACTAACGCACCAGCAACATTTCAGAGGTGCATGAACGACGTCTTCAGACAGTATCTCCGTGATTTCATCCTAGTTTTCTTCGATGACATCTTAATTTATAGCCGGTCTGAAGAATCACATCAAAAGCATCTCTCAGTGGCTCTTCAGGTTTTGAGAGATAACCAATTATACGCCAAGATGTCCAAATGCAGCTTTGGACAACCTTCTATTGGTTATCTGGGGCACATAGTGTGCCAACAGGGGGTTCGGGCAGACCCCGAAAAATTAGAAGCCATGCAGAAGTGGCCACTGCCTAAGGACTTGAAAGGACTCCGTGGATTCCTCGGTTTGACTGGGTACTATAGGCGTTTCATTCAAGGATATGGTCTTATCGCGCAACCCTTGACCCAGATGCTCAAGAAAGGAGCCTTTCAGTGGTCGGACAAGGCTAGGGCAGCCTTTGAAAAGTTAAAATCAGCCCTTATGTCTGCGCCGGTTCTTACTCTTCCGGATTTCAACCAACAATTTACCATAGAGACAGATGCATGTGAGGTTGGAATCGGGGCCGTTCTCAGCCAAGGAGGCCACCCTATCGCGTATATGTCTAAAGCACTCACAAGTAGAGCGAAGCCTCTCTCTACTTACGAGAAAGAACTACTAGCGATAGTGTTAGCAGTGGAGAAATGGCGGCCCTACCTTATAGGGCGTAGATTTACAGTTAAGACGGACCAGAATTCTCTGAAGTACATGTTGAAACAGAGAGTATCCACGCCAACCCAACAGCGATGGTTAGCGAAGCTGCTTGGATACGATTTTGAAATAGAGTATAAGAAAGGTGCGGAAAATACAGCGGCCGATTCTCTCTCTCGTTTGACTGAGCAGTTCATGACTCTTTCGGTAGTGGAAACTGATGTTTGGGATAGGTTAGCCCAGGAACAGCAAGCAGATCAGTCCTTAAGGCTAATCCGTGCGTCAACAGAGCAACATCCAGGATCCATTCCCTTCTATACAGTCAGAGGGAATCTTTTATATAGGAAGAACCGAGCAGTGGTTCCTCCAGAGTCTGGGCTTAAGCAGGAACTCCTGCGTCATTTCCATGACACCCCTGCCGCGGGTCATGAGGGGGTTTCTAAAACCCTAAGCAGAATAAAAGCCCAATTTTGGTGGCGTGGCATGAAGGCAGAGGTACAGAGGTACATACGGAGTTGCCTGGTATGCCAGAGGGAGAAATACGAGGCGATTAGACCTCCAGGACACTTGGTTCCCCTCCCCATACCAGCCAAACCATGGACCGATGTGACCATGGATTTTATTGATGCCATGCCCCGCTCAGAAGGCAAGGAAGCTGTGCTAGTGGTAGTGGACCATCTGACCAAGTACAGCCACTTCGCTCCCTTGCCTAGGTCATATCAAGGGCCAATGGTGGCCAGCGTGTACCAAGAATACATTGGAAAGCTCCACGGGATGCCACAATCAGTCGTTTGTGACAGGGATTCAATTTTCCTCAGTGCATTCTGGCAGGAGTACATGAAGCTTATGGGTACGACGCTGAAGTTTAATACAGCCCATCACCCACAGACAGACGGGCAGAGCGAAATTGTAAATCGATCTCTTGAGACCTACTTGAGGTGTTTTGCCGGAGAACGACCACAGACTTGGGTAAAATTCTTACCTTGGGCAGAGTGGTCATATAATACTAGTTTACATTCGTCAACAGGGATGACGCCTTTTGAAGGTGTGTATGGGACCCCTCCTCCAAGTATCCCCAGATATGAAGGAGGCACTGCAGGAGATGACAATGTAGACTGCGAGCTACGCACTCGTGAAGAAGTGTTAGAATCCCTTAGGCAAAACATTGCCAAAGCTCAGAATCGGATGAGACAGGTCTACAACAAAGGGCGTAAAGATCGAGAATTCGAAGTGGGTGATTACGTATGGTTGAAGAGGTTGCCCCTCAAGCAACGATCGTTAATGGGCCAACCCTATTCTAAGCTACTACCGAGGTATTATGGACCGTTTCCGGTATTACAGAAGGTAGGGAAAGCAGCGTACCGTCTTGGGCTTCCACGAGAAGCAATGGTACATCCTGTTTTCCACATCACTAGGCTCAAGCCTCATCATGGTGATGTCCCTACAGTTATTGAGCAAATACCAGAGCAGGACAACTTGTCTACTCCCTATCGTATACTTAAACATCGTTATGTTCAAAGACAAGAGAGAACACGACAGGAGGTATTAGTGGAATGGGAGGGGCCTGACAGAGGAACCTCTTGGGAAGAGTTTGGGTCAGTGGCTCATCGCTTTCCCTCCTCCAGCGCTCGAGGACAAGCGCATTCTAGGGAGGGGGAATCTGTTACGGACCCACTTGTAGGTCCAAACCCAGCTCGGCGTGATCAGGCCAGAACCAGTCGACCAAGGCGCAAGGCCTCGGACTTGTGGGCGCAGGCATTAAGTCAACTTCAAGACGGTCCAAGCGAGGCTAAGTCAGCACTCGAACCAGTTGCAGCGGGCGGCGTGGGAGGAGCAGCTAGGTCCGAAAGAGTGCTCGAACCAGGTGGAACTCAAGGCGTTCTAGAACCTATTGCGAGGCTCACTGAGCTTGATCAGTCTAATCCGAGTGTGAGTCCAACTTCCTCGAACGCTTGAGCCTATCTAAAGCCGAGAGGCTTAGGTTCAGATCTGAGTCAATCAGATTTGACCCGTGCACTAAGTTCCAAAGTGTGGGCGGTAACCCACACGAGGTCCCCGCCCTAAGTCCACAAGGCTTAGGGACTTTAGCGATTAGATTACAAGCTGGGCGCTAGGCCCGGTTGTAGTTTGCGTCTTCTATTTCATGCCAACACCTAGTTTTGAAGTAGAGACCTAGCAAGGCGGGTTGTGCCTTGTGCATTTTGTATTAGACTAAGTTAGCGAGCTAGGTTAACATGTAATTAGGGCTCGCATTATATTTTGTATATATTCTTTAAGATCAATGTACAATGGATACAAAAAACTAATCTAGAGATTGGAATTGGTGTGGCACTATCTCTCTCCTCGCACGAGGCTTCTCCCCTCTCGTCTCCCACCTTGTTCAACCGTGAACCAGGCGTCTTCTCCCCCCTCGCGTCCTCTACCTCCACGGCGCTTCTCAGTCCAGAAATCCTTGAAGAGCCGCCGTCGGAGACATAGGCATAAGGAAGAAGGCATCGACGGATCTCCACCACTGGCGGCGATCCCTCCCTTGTCACGTAAGTACCCCTTTCGAGCTTTTTCAAAGTTCTGGAATCGGTGCCTTTGCCCTGATCACGAGGGTATTGTGAGGCTGATTCCAGCGTAGGGAAGGTTGAAGGCACGGGTGAATCCGTTGGCTTCAACAAGACACCGAAGAGGAGACGGCTCTTGATCCCCTTCTCGCTGCTCGATTGGTGTAATCTGATTTAGAACTTAGATCGCCCTCTCCTAATTCCTCCCTCGGCATACCCGAAGAGAGGAACTAAGGCGGTTGGTGTTCGTCGTTCTATTCAGCACGTACAGGTCGAGCCACGTGTTGGAAATCAAGGTTCGGTCCCTAGTAGGGATTTGGCCGGATTAGAAAAACAAATAAATTTAAGAATCAAGTTCTATCGGCCTCGATTTCTCTTCTTGATCGCTCGGGCCAGCAGACTGAAAGTGCCGATATTCTGCTCTCTGGTCAAGATCTGAAGAAGAGGATTAGCCTAAGTGAATCGCCCTGAAAAATGCGTTAAAGCAATCCATAGAAGGGCGAATTCCATCGGCTAGATCGCAAGATCGATCCTCGCCGGAAAGTAGCATAGATCCGGCCGCCGCTATGTATTCCGGTGCTCGCCATTGTTTCTGGCGTGAAGGACCCTCTTGCCCTTCTTCCCTACTGTTTTATTTAAAATTCTAAAAGGGGTATTACGGTCAACTGGACTCCGAGCGTTAGCTCAGGTCGCCGGTGCGAATTGGAGTTTCCTCCACCGTCGCATCTACCATTTCCGGTAAGTCCACCTCCGTTCCATCGCAGCCATCCATCCGGACACCTGTCCCCCATCCAGCCGTCCATTTGAGTCCTCTCCCCAACTGCTGCCATCTGTCCCGATCCAGGATCAGCTCGCAATCAGCTGCTCCACTAAATCAGGAAGCAATCCCGCGCAGCCGCATCTCTCTTCCAGCTCCTCGCTACTCCACCGCGTCAACCCTAGGTCGCAAGGATTCTCACGCGTTCATCTTGACACGTGTTGCAATCTCTGCCAGCCTCTTGCCACGTCACTTGCCACCTCACCAGCCAGCTCCTCACCCTGGTCCCGCGCTCTGCCACTTGTCCTTCAGCCAGGCCTTGCGAGATCCTTTCCTCTATTCCCTCGGATCTTGCCTCCTTAGTCTTAGGAAACCCCTCCACCTCGCAATCTCCTTTCCTTATCTGTCCCAGCCGCAAATCCTTCTTTCTCCTTGACCTAATCCGCAGCCAGCCTCGTCCGTTGATCACTGCTACGTGTCAACATCGCAGCCTCAGCCTCACTCGAGCTCACCCGAGAGTGACACCTGGCCCTTCGCCCCAATCTCCTCGTCCTTCCTTGTCGAGCTTCTCCCTAATTCTTAGGCGAGAATCCGAGCTCTCTTCCTAATAGCTAGCAACTTCCTAGCTCTTTCTGTCGTGTCCACCCATCTTGCCACGTGGCAAGAATCGGCGCACCCTCCTTGGTTTGACCAACCAAGTCAACCCCCACCTAGCTAGGAGCCCTTACGCGCCAACCTCTCTCCTAGGTTGAACCCTTAGCAAGCCAACCAAAACCGAAGTCAATTCTTCATCTTATTCAAACTAGGTCAAACTTACCCATCGAGCCCACTTAGTTGGTAGCCTCCCTTAGTGACTCGAGCCTACCTCGAGTGACGCCTGACCTACTTGACCCGGACCCATTGACTCGGTCCACTTAGTCAACCTCCCAATTAGTTAAACCCTCCGCACTTGGTGAACGTTGACCAACACCGTGAGATTAGGCTCGACCTTAGCCTCCCCAACTGGACCAACCTATTAGCTAGGTCAACCCTTGACTGAACCTAAACCTCATTTGACTAAGCCTACCCTGACCCGAACCTACTTGACTAGACCTACCACCTAGTAGAGCGCAGCCGAACCCAGCCAACCCAGCCTTAGTTAGGATTAGGTTCAGCCGGCTCGCCGGCCCTTGCAGCGGCCACTTCTTCCCAGTCGGCATCCACCGGTGTATGTGGCCGAGCCACATCCCGGAGACAGGCAGGTAGGCGTTGTCGCTGTGACGGCAGCCCCCCTCGGCAATCCAGGCGGCCCTTCCGGCCCGGTTCCGTCGTCGTCAGCACGACGGCAGCCCGACAGGCGACTTCGTCCTGAGCGACGGCCTTCGACCAGACAGCAGACGAGCGCTCCCGGCATCCTCCACCGCATCGTCCGCATCAGTCCGCGGCAGCATCCTCGTCCTCGGCGCGCGTCTTTTCCCTCGGCTCTAAGAGTGTCAGCAGCAGTCTCGGTTCGACGCTAGCGCTGCCACAGCAGGACCCTTCGCCGCAACAGTGCAGCGACCACAGCCAGCGAGCAGCGACCAGACTCGGCAGTCGACCCGACCACCAGCGCGCGGCCGGTCGTCAGCGCCTTCCGACAGCGGCCAGCCCGAGCAGCAGGCTACGTGGAGGCACGCCTCAGCCGGTCTTTTTGTTCCGTGAGCTGCAGTGCACGGGGGCAAGATATCACCCCGAGACCCTATCCGGCTACGCCAAGGGTGATCCTTGGCCGGTGTCGTCCTCTATCCCCCTTGTAGCTCCGGGTGGGATTTGCTTGCGTTTTTAGGTAGCATATTAGTTTGTTTTCAGCATTTCTGTTTAAGCCTTGGCTTCGGCCTAGCTCCCCCGTGAGGTACCTCGAGGGCACTGTGCCCGAGACACGACCACAAGGAGCCAGACCACCTATTTACTTCTGTTGGGTGTGGTTTGCACGTTAGCGTGGTTTGCGTGGCTTGGGAGTGAGATTGAGCGTTATACCTGTATCGTTCGCGATTTGTACAGCTTCACAACCTTGCTAGTGTTTTGTAATAGGCAGACCTTAGTTAGGAATTTTGGGAATTTGGGTAACCTCCCCTTGTACTATCCTACCTAATTGGGTTTGCGCCGGGGTCCTGTCCGGCCGGGTAGAACAAGTGTGTAATTCACTTAGGTTTTTCGGTTTTTAGAATAGGCCTCAAGAAGGTCCTGGGAAGTTTAGGGTCACACTAGTCGGATTGTTCTGGCCCAGCCGGTGTGGTCCTAACAGCTGCATTGCCCGAGGTTGGGGATTCACCTCGTGGCCTTCTTGCTGAAAGCCAAGAATAGCTTGGCTGGTAACGCCCTCTCACTCCCTTGTAGTTTCGCGGGTCGGGTGCATTTGCTTTCGTATTTGCTTGAGCCGGCTTCGGCCTTGGTTGATTCCAGCGGTACCTCGACGGCCCTTGGCCTATACACGACCGCTAATCGACGAGCCTACCTAGGGTATTGGGTGTCGTTTGTTACGTATAGTTGTGGATTGTGTGGTTTGATGGTGTTACGAGCCAAATATCCAGCCAGCTTGTAAGGGCTGAACCAAGGACCAAGCCGGGTCCGACTAGGCTCGTAAGGGCTGGACATGAGTCCAGCAAGGCAGCTAGGCCAGCCACGGAGGAATACTTACAGCTTGGAGTTCTTGCACGGGGCGAAGCGGGCGGAGCAACAACGGCCAAGCGTGAGCGAAATTGGATTAAACCTCAAGGTGGCTTTGATCCGTTTTTAGGACTTTCCCGAACTTGAATGGTCTAACCTATGGTCGAGTCCTAATCCGAGTTCGCACGAGGTAGTCTAGGTCGAACCTAGGCAAAAGGGGGTTGAGCCGGTCCAAGCTCAACCATGCGCCCAAGCAAGTGGATCCAAATGATCCATGGACCACTTTAGTTGGACGGATAGCGCCCATTAGATTTGATTTATTTGAATACGTTTTTGGATCCCCTGGAGCTCCGTTTTTGGACTTCTTATTGAGCTCCGTTTTTAGATCCATTTGAATTCCGTTTTTTAATTGTTTCTTTAGTGAACCGGTTCGGAATGTGAACCGAGTTGCTTAGGAGATTATTTAAGTCTTTGATTTCATGTAATGAGTATGCTTTTGAATAATGAAATGAATTGAAGGAATTGTTGGGCGTAATGCCTTTTCTCTCTCTCGTACTCCCCTTGGCTCACCCCTCTCCCGCGGTGGTCTCCCTTCTCTCCTTGGCGTCCCTTCCTCACCCATGGCGCAGCCTCTTCTCCACCACTCGTCCTCAAGGAATCTCCAAGCCCTAGCATCATCCTCCATGGCGTCCTCTTCAATCCAGCCCCTTAGGTGAAGGACGGCATCCCTTTACCCTCTTATCCAGCCGAAGGTCTCCTCTCCCCTACCTTAGTTTCTGTTTTCTTCCTCTCCCCTTCGACCTAAGGACCACGGCCTAAGGATAGCAGCAAGCTCCGGCGCGCGGCGTCTCCAACGGACCACGAAGAATACCCCACGAGCATTCTCTTGAAGCACGGTGCCTTCCTTCTCAAACACAAAGAAGGTTGTGAGGCTGTCTTCATTCCGGGAAGGCTGCAGCAACTTGGGCGACCTGGTAGCAGCAGCATACGACGTCAAAAACAGCGAGAGAAAAAGGTTAGTACGAAGAGAAAACAAGAAAAGTTAGTGAGCAACACGTTGCTCGGATTTGATTTTGTATTCGGCTAAAAGGTGGATTTCATTCCCTCGGTGTACACCCGAGAGTTTGAGCTCTCATCCCATGGCTGAAAACAGCACCAAATTCCAGCTTACGCGTCTCAAGAACTCCTTGGCTTTGTTGAGTTCTTCCCCTCACGCTACGCACGAAGGCTCCCCACGAGCGTCCTCAAAAAAGGGCCTCTTTGGTTGCCTCCGTTTTTGGGCAAAACGGATGCACAAATCCAGCAAGCAAAAAGGGCTTGCAAAGTGCATCAAAAGGCGTCAAAATAAAGAAAAGAAGACAAAAAAGAAGACGCCCCATCAAGAGGAATCAAATAGTGAAAAACGAGCTTCATCCGGTTGATTAATCGCATGTTCTAGCCTCGGCCTGAATTCTGCAACTCCGGTGGACTTTCTGTTGATTCCGGCCAGATTTTGGCAATTTCCGGCATGGACTAATCTGCCCCTGATCGTGGAAAAGCTCCATTTCAAATCAAGGGTATTCTGGTCAAAGTTGGAGGAGCGCACTTGGGTAAAACACCCTAGCCGCCGGTGCTTCCTCGCACGTCCTTGGCAGCCGGTTCTCCACTTTGGTAAGTCCTCTCTCCTTCCTTTGTTTGTTAAATCCTAGCCCTTGAGTGAGCCACGTGTCAGTCATCCCCACAGCCTCCCTAATTTGCCTAGCCACCTGTCCCCCTTGACCGAATTTCATCCCAGCCGAAAATCCCTCTAGCCTTCATCTTATCCCATTGTTTTAGAAAGCTCCAACCTTAGCGCATCCACCGAATCCGTTTTGTTTCATTACCTTTTAGTCAACCGAGTCCGGCCTTTAATCTCCACCCTTGGTGTTGCCACGTGTCCTAATCCTAGCCTACCCATCCTGCCACCTCACCAGCTGATCCCTCCTTCCTCGTCGAGCAGCCTGCCCCAAACGTTTTCACCTTATCCCTCGTATAATCTCTCTACCGTTTTTGTTGACTCTCACACTTATTTCCATTTTGGAGAAGACGTGAGAGTGTGCCACCTCTTGCTTTCCCCATCCGAGCCCTTCCTTTTTGTAAACCCAAGCTCCTCTCCCCACACGGTTTCCCCTTTCCCTCGTCAAGCCCCTTACCCGATTCCTAGAGGATTCACGCGTTTTCCAAACTTGCTAAGTGGAACCATACGAGAACGCCACCTCCTACTTACCAAAACCATCCCCTTCCTTTACGTTGGTCAACCCATTTCGTATTCACCTTAGCTCCTCTCCACTTCACCTTCCCTAATCATTACCTTCCCCAAACCGAGTGAATTTCCCTCGCCAACTAGCTAGACCTCATCTTTGTAGGACCCACACGTAACACTTGTCAACCTTTGGAGTCAACTCTCCTCTCGCATGACCTCCTGTCCCAAGCTCGTCTCCTCCCCTTTTGGTAGCTTACCTCAGCCTTTGCTACCTCGTGCTTACCCCTCTTGACCCCACCTGAACCGAGCCAGCACCTTCCTTCCACCTAGCCCACCATTCCCTTGTAGGTCCCACAAGTCTCCACTTGTCACCTTTTGGAGCCAACCTTGTATCGCACCTCCCCTTTCCTTCTACCCACCGTTTTAGAACCCCTCTCGCATGAAGTCCTTACCCTTGCCACCTCATGCTCTTAACTTAGTGTTAGCCAGTATTACCCCTTAGACCTTGCCTTCCCCAAGTCATACCTTGTTCATCCCTCGTACCCGTTGCAAAGGAGAAGAAGAGAGAACGCCCCACGCGCATCAATTTTAAATACTTGCCTTTTGGATAAAGCCTCGTGGCTCCCCTTTCCTACGAGATAGGAAAGTAGCTCACCCCAATTCGATCCCCTTCCACTAGGAGAGAATTGGAAATCACATCCTCATTTTCTAGCCTCTCTCTAGCAACTCTCTTAGCTCCTAATTTCATTTTGAAATTGGACGCCCCTTTCCCTCCTCTATCTTAGGAAGGAAATCCCACGCCAACCCTTGCCTTTGGCAATTGGCGTCCTTCTCACCCCCCTCTATCTTAGCTAGGTTGGCCTCCACCTGGCCTCACCCACTCGACACCCTTAGGAACCTTTAACCAGATCAGTCAACACCTTTAGGAAGTCTTAGTCGTATCCTCCCTTGCTCCCCTTTAGTCAAACCCATAACGCTTCACTCCTTAGTCAACCTCTCTAGGTCGACTTCACCCTCGTTGGTCACCTAAACCCTTGAGCCTCCTTTCCTCTAATTCTGGAAAGTAGCCCACGGTCCTAAGGCAGCCAAGGTCAACGCTGCCTAAGTGATTCGGACCCACCTCTTGCACGGCTAGACCTAAGCCGCCCCTTCCGCACGCACTTTCCTTATGTCTTAGCGTCTTGACTTAATTCAAGTCAATCCCAGCCGCATTTGAACCTAAGCCAGTCCTTAGTCCGCCTTGACCCAGTTGACCCTAAGCCTTGACCTGGCCAGCCACCCTCAACCGGACCCTCTCGTGGCTAGGTTTGCCCGAGCTCTAGACCGAGCTCTCCTCTTTTACCGTAGCTAGGTTCTCCCGGGTTCTAGACCGAACCCAGCCCTTCCGAAGGTCCTCCCCTACGCACGGCGAGGCACTTCTAGTTCTGGTACCCTCTTGGAGCAGCGATCCCAGCACGGCCAGGAGTGCCTATTCCAGCAGTAGCTAGACTCTAGCTGCTGCCTCTTGCTCACGGCCAGGAGGGCCGTAGTCCAACAACACGCCCGGCGTCCTTAGCCGGCCCTTTGGAGATTTCCAGTGTAGCTTCTACCTTGCTGCGCGGATCCAGCTGCAGCCCTCTTCCTCCGGAGTTCTTCCTCACGGTTGCTGCATTGCCCGAGGTTGGGGATTCACCTCGCGGCCATCTTGCTGAAAGCCAAGACTAGCTTGGCTGGTAATGCCCTCTCACTCCCTTGTAGTTTCACGGGTCGGGTGTATTTGCTTTCGTATTTGCTTGAGCCCGGCTTCGGCCTTAGTTGATTCCAGCGGTACCTCGATGGCCCTTGGCCTAGACATGATCGCTAATCAACGAGCCTACCTAGGGTATTGGGTGTGGTTTGTTACGAGTAGTTGTGGTTTGTGTGGTTTGATGGTTTGGATTGAGTGAGTTGCGAGAGTACTTTTGTATCGCGCACGCATGTACGGCCTCACATCCCTCGTAGTTTTTTGTAGTAGGTTTTGACTTAGTTAGGTTTTTGGGAATAACCCTACTTGTTCATCACGTCCTATTGGGTTTGCGCCGGGGTCCTGTCCGGCCGGGTAGTTCCTTGTATTATTTGTTTAGGTTTTTGGTCTAGATTCCTCGAGGCGATCTTGGCAGTAGGACCTCGACTCTCGGGTTACACGACCGCGAGTTTCGGGATCCTAACAGATGGTTTGGATTGAGTGAGTTGCGAGAGTACTTTTGTATCGCGCACGCTTGTACGGCCTCTGTTACGAGCCAAAAATCCAGCCAGCTTGTAAGGGCTGAACCAAGGACCAAGCCGGGTCCGACTAGGCTCGTAAGGGCTGGACGTGAATCCAGCAAGGCAGCTAGGCCAGCCACGGAGGAATACTTACAGCTTGGAGTTCTTGCACGGGGCGGAGCAGGCGGAGCAACAACGGCCAAGCGTGAGCGAAATTGGATTAAACCTCAAGGTGGCTTTGATCCGTTTTTAGGACTTTCCCGAACTTGAATGGTCTAACCTATGGTCGAGTCCTAATCCGAGTTCGCACGAGGTAGTCTAGGTCGAACCTTTGCAAAAGGGGGTTGAGCCGGTCCAAGCTCAACCATGCGCCCAAGGAAGTGGATCCAAATGATCCACGGACCATTTTAGTTGGACGGATAGCGCCCATTAGATTTGATTTATTTGAGCTCCGTTTTTAGATCCATTTGAATTCCGTTTTTTAATTGTTTCTTTAGTGAACCGGTTCGGAATGTGAACCGAGTTGCTTAGGAGATTATTTAAGTCTTTGATTTCATGTAATGAGTATGCTTTTGAATAATGAAAATGAATTGAGGAATTGTGTTGGGCGGAATGCCCTTTCTCTCTCTCGTACTACCCTTTGGCTCACCCCTCTCCCGCGGTGGTCTCCCTTCTCTCCTTGGCGTCCCTCCTCATCCATGGCGCAGCCTCTTCTCCTCCACTCGTCCTCATGGTGTCTCCCTAGCCTAACGTCATCTCTCTTGGCGTCATCTACCTTTTGAACCCCAAGGTGAAGATCTGCATCGTCTTCAGCCCTCTTGTCAACCGAAGGTCTCCCTCTTCCACTCGTCCTTGTTTTCGTGTTTCTTCCTCTCCCCCTCGACCTAAGGATCACGGCCTAAGGATAGCAGCAAGCTCCGGCGCGCGGCGTCTCCAACGGACCACGAAGAATACCCCACAAGCATTTTCTTGAAGCACGGTGCCTTCCTTCTCAAACACAAAGAAGGTTGTGAGGCTGTCTTCATCCCGGGAAGGCTGCAGCAACTTGGGCGACCTGGTAGCAGCAGTAAACGACATCAAGGTAGCGAGAAAAACAGGTTAGTACGTAGAGAAAACAAGAAGAGTTGGTGAGCAACACGTTGCTCGGATTTGTTATTGTGTTCGGCTAGAAGGAGGACTTCACTCCCTCGGTGTACACCTGAGAGTTTGAGCGCTCATCCCACGGCTGAAAACAGCATCAAATTCTTGCTTACGCGTCTCAAGAACTCCTTGGCATTCTTGAAGTTCTTCCCCTCACGCTACGCACGAAGGTCTCCAAAGAGCGTCCTCACAAGAGCGCTTTGGTTGCCTCCGTTTTTGGGCAAAACGGATGCACAAATCCAGCAAGCAAAAAGGGCTTGTAAAGTGCATCAAAAGGCGTCAAAACAGAGAAAAGAATACAAAAAAGAAGACGCCCCATCAAGAGGAATCAAATAGTGAAAAACGAGCTTCATCCGGTTGATTAATCGCATGTTCTAGCCTCGGCCTGAATTCAGCAAATCCGGTGAACTTTCTGTTGATTCCGGCCAGCTTTTGGCTAATTCCGGCGTGGACTAATTTGCCCCTGATCGTGGAAAAGCTTAGTTACAAATCAAGGGTATTCTGGTCAAAGTTGGAGGAGCGCACTAGGGGACAACACCCTAGCCACCGGTGCAAGCTCGCACCCCCCTTGGCCGCCGGTCTTCATTTGGTAAGTCCTATTCCTTCTCTTTTGGTGTTTAATCTTAGCCCTTAGATACACCACGTGTCAGCATCCCCTTAGCCTCCCTAACTTACCTAGCCACCTGTCCCACCTTGTGATCTTGTCCAGCCGAAAGAAGCAATCCACAGCCCATCGTATCCCATTGAGTTAGCGAAATCCCCTTCCCTCGTTAACCCATTCCGTTTTTAATTCCCTTATTTTAGTCAACCAAGTCCAGCTTCTCATCTTAACCATTGGTGTTGCCACGTGTCCTAATCCTAGCTTACCTCCCCTGCCACCTCACCAGCTGGTCCCTCCTCCCTCGAGTCAGCCTGGCCCACACGGTTTGCCTTTCCCCCATCGTCTAATACCTCTACCGTTTTTGTTGACTTTCACGCATCTTCCCCTTTTGGTGAAACCGTGAGAGTGTGCCACCTCCACCTTACCCTTACCCGATTCCCTTCCTTTTTGCTAGCACCCATCTCGTCCTCATCTTAGCTCCTCTCCACCTCACCAGCTCCCATCATTACCCTCCCCAAACCGAGTGAGTTTCTCTCGCCAACTAGCTAGACCTCTTCTTGGTAGGACCCACACGTACCACTTGTCAATTCTTGGAGTCAACCCTCACCTCGTATAACCTCCTTTCCCAAGCTCGTCTCCTCCCCTTTTGGTAGCTTACCCCAGCCCTTGCCACCTCCTGCTTTCCTTTTGTGTTAGCCTTTGACCCACGAGTCCTTGCCCTATCCAACCTTTGACCTTGCTTACCCTTGTGTCCGTTGGAGAAAGGAGAAGAGGAATACGCGCATAAGTTGAATACTTACCATTTTGGCTTGAGCCACGCCTCCTCCCTTTCCTACGAGATAGGAAAGGAACTTATCGCCCAATTCAATCCTTATTCTTAGGAAGGAATTGGAATCCCTTCCTAATTCACTAGTCTCTCTCTAGCGACCCTCTTAGCTCTAATTGCCCTTGTGGAAATTAGACGCCCCTTTCCCTCCTCAACGTTAGGAAGGAAATCCCACGTCAACCCTTACCATTTGGTAATTGACGTTCTTCTCACCTCCCTCTATCTTAGTTAGGAAGTCGCCACCTGGCCTCATCTCACCTTAGGAACGCTTGACTAGATCAGTCTACACCTTTAGGAAGTCTTAGCCAAGTCCCTTCCTTGCTCCCCCTTTAGTCAAACCCTTAACGCGTCACCCCTTAGTCAACCTCTCTAGGTCGACCTCTCCCATTTGGTGACCCTCGTCCTTGAGCCTCCTTTCCTCTATCTCTGGAAAGTAGCCTACGGTCATAATTGACTAGAACCCACCTCTTGCACGGCTAGCCCCAAGCCGCACCTTCCGCACGCACCTACCTCACCACTCGAGTCTTGACTTGATTCAAGTCAACCCAGCCGCATCTGAACCTAAGCCAGTCCTTAGTCCGCCTTGACCCAGCTGACCCTAAGCCTTGACCTGGCCAGCCACCCTTACCGGATCCTCTCGTAGCTAGGTTTGCCCGAGCTCTAAACCGAGCTCTTATCTTTTCCCGTAGCTAGGTTCTCCCGGGTTCTAAACCGAACCCAACCCTTCCGAAGTTCATCCCCACGCACAGCGGGACCCTTCCAGCTTCGGCCTTTCGCTTGCAGCCGCGCTCCCTTCACGGCCAGGCGGGCCTATCCCAGTAGTAGCTAGATACAAGCTGCTGCCTCTTGCTCACAGCCAGGAGGGCCGAATTCCAGCAACTCGTCCGGCGTCCCTAGCCGGCCCTTTGGAGACTTCCGGCGTCGATTCTACCTTGCTGCTCGGATCCAGCTGCAGCCCTCTTCCTCCGGAGTTCTTCCTCACGGTTGCTGCATTGCCCGAGGTTGGGGATTCACCTCGTGGCCTTCTTGCTGAAAGCCAAGAATAGCTTGGCTGGTAACGCCCTCTCACTCCCTTGTAGTTTCGCGGGTCGGGTGCATTTGCTTTCGTATTTGCTTGAGCCCGGCTTCGGCCTTGGTTCATTCCAGCGGTACCTCGACGGCCCTTGGCCTAGACACGACCGCTAATCGACGAGCCTACCTAGGGTATTGGGTGTGGTTTCTTACGTATAGTTGTGGATTGTGTGGTTTGATGGTTTGGATTGAGTGAGTTGCGAGAGTACTTTTGTATCGCGCACGCTTGTACGGCCTCACATCCCTCGTAGTTTTTTGTAGTAGGTTTTGACTTAGTTAAGTTTTTGGGATTACCCCTACTTGTTCATCACATCCTATTGGGTTTGCGCCGGGGTCCTATCCGGCTGGGTAGTTCCTTGTATTATTTGTTTAGGTTTTTGGTCTAGATTCCTCGAGGCGATCTTGGCAGTAGGACCTCGACACTCGGGTTAGACGACCGCGGGTTTCGGGATCCTAACAGCCTCACATCCCTCGTAGTTTTTTGTAGTAGGTTTTGACTTAGTTAGGTTTTTGGGATTACCCCTACTTGTTCATCACGTCCTATCGGGTTTGCACCGGGTTCCTGTCCGGCCGGGTAGTTCCTTGTATTATTTGTTTAGGTTTTTGGTCTAGATTCCTCGAGGCGATCTTGGCAGTAGGACCTCGACACTCGGGTTAGACGACCGCGGGTTTCGGGATCCTAACAGCGTCACATCCCTCGTAGTTTTTTGTAGTAGGTTTTGACTTAGTTAGGTTTTTGGGATTACCCCTACTTGTTCATCACGTCCTATCGGGTTTGCGCCGGGGTCCTGTCCGGCCGGGTAGTTCCTTGTATTATTTGTTTAGGTTTTTGGTCTAGATTCCTCGAGGCGATCTTGGCAGTAGGACCTCGACACACAGGTTAGACGACCGCGGGTTTCGGGATCCTAATAGAGTCCTAGCAGGAGTGGGCCTAACAGCTTCAGACTTTGGTCGGCCGCGGGCAAGACCCTACCAGGTGTCAAGTCCGTCGATCCGAGCTGGTGGTTGACCTATAGGTGATTTGGGCGATGGCTCCCCCGTAAAAAGGGCCAACGTGAAAATCACTTGGTCTACCATAAATATTAAATATTTTTGAAGTATCGCGCGAATTCGCCTTCTGTATCCCTAGTGTTCCCGGCGCTGTCCGCGAGCAGCGGAAGACCGGGCTGTTAGAATCCCGAAACCCGCGGTCGTCTAACCCGAGTGTCGAGGTCCTACTGCCAAGATCGCCTCGAGGAATCTAGACCAAAAACCTAAACAAATAATACAAGGAACTACCCGGCCGGACAGGACCCCGGCGCAAACCCGATAGGACGTGATGAACAAGTAGGGGTAATCCCAAAAACCAAACTAAGTCAAAACCTACTACAAAAAACTACGAGGGATGTGAGGCCGTACAAGCGTGCGCGATACAAAAGTACTCTCGCAACTCACTCAATCCAAACCACACAATCCACAACTATACGTAACAAACCACACCCAATACCCTAGGTAGGCTCGTCGATTAGCGGTCGTGTCTAGGCCAAGGGCCGTCGAGGTACCGCTGGAATCAACCAAGGCCGAAGTCGGCTCAAGCAAATACGAAAGCAAATGCACCCGACCTGCGAAACTACAAGGGAGTGAGAGGGCGTTACCAGCCAAGCTATTCTTGGCTTTCAGCAAGAAGGCCACGAGGTGAATCCCCAACCTCGGGCAATGCAGCAACCGTGAGGAAGAACTCCGGAGGAAGAGGGCTGCAGCTGGATCCGAGCAGCAAGGTAGAATAGACGCCGGAAGTCTCCAAAGGGCCGGCTAGGGACGCTGGACGAGTTGCTGGAATTCGGCCCTCCTGGCCGTGAGCAAGAGGCAGCAGCTTGTATCTAGCTACTGCTGGGATAAGCCCGCCTGGCCGTGAAGGGAGCGCGGCAGCAAGCGAAAGGCCGAAGCTGGAAGGGTCCCGCTGTGCATGGGGATGACCTTCGGAAGGGCTGGGTTCAGTTTAGAACCCGGGAGAACCTAGCTATGGGATGATGAAAGAGCTCGGTCTAGAGCTCAGGCAGACCTAGCTACAGGGGAGGTCCGGATATGGATGGGTGGCTAGGTTGTGGCTTAGGTGGGTTAAGTCAAGGTTTAGGGTCAGCTGGGACCAGGTTGACTAAGGACTGGCTTAGGTTCAGATGCGGTTGGGTTGACTTGAATCAAGTCAAGACACTAAGAGATGATGGAGGTGCGTGCGGAAGGGGCGGCTTGGGTCTAGCCGTGCAAGAGGTGGGTCCGAATCACTTTGGCAGCGTTGACCTTGGCTGCCTTAGGACCTAGGGCTACTTTCCAGAAATGGAGGAAAGGAGGCTAAGGGTTTAGGTTACCAACATGGGTGAGGTCGACCTAGAGAGGTTGACTAAGGGGTGTTGCGTCAAGGGTTTGACTAAAGGGGAGCAAGGAAGGGACTCGGCTAAGATTTCCTAAAGGGTGTTGACTGATCTGGTCAAAGGTTCCTATGGGGGTTGTGGCCAGGTGGCGGCCAACCTAGCTAAGAAAGAATGAGGGGAGATGGACGTCAATTACCAAATGGTAAGGGTTGACGTGGGTCTTCCTTCCTACGGTAGAGGAGGAAAAGGAGCGTCTAATTCCAAAATGAAATTAGAGCTAAGAGGATTGCTAGAGAGAAGCTAGCAAATGAGGAAATGAACACCAATTTCCTTCCTTAAGAGTAAGGAGGGAATTGGCTCGGCTCTCTTCCTAATTTGTTAGGAGAGGAAGGCACGTGGCCAATGCCAAAAAGGTAAGTCGTAAACGTGAATGCTCGAGCTATCTTTCTCTTCTTCTCAACGGGCTCCAAGGGGACGAACAAGGTAAAATGGGAAAGATGGGGGCTAAGAGGTCAAGCTAGATATTACTAAAGGGAGAAGCATGAGGTGGCGAGAGGGGAAGTCTAACTCGAGAGGGACTTGGGACGGTGGGGAAAGGGAAAGGGAGATGCGAGCTAGGAGGGAGGGTTCCCTAAGGTGACAAGTGTAACAAGTGGGGCCTACAAGGAAAGGGCTGGCTAGGTGGAAGGGAGGTGCTGGCTCGGTTCAGGTGGGGTCACGATGGGGAAGCTTGAGGTGGCAAGGGACTAAGGTAAGACGAGTTGGGTGCTAGCAAAAAGGAAGGGAATCGGGTATGATAAGGTGGAGGTGGCGTTCCTTGGTGGCTCTACTTGGAAAATGGGAAACCGCGTGAGGATGCTAAGGAATTCGGTAAGGCTTCACGAGGGAAAAGGGGATCTTGTGTGGGGGCCAAGGGCAAGGCTGGAGGTGGAGGTGGCAGATGGAGATGGACAGTTCTAACGTGAAGGTAGGGAGATGATATGGGAAGTAGGAGGTGGCACAATCTCACGTCTTCTCCAAAATGGAAATACGAGTGAGGGACAACAAAAACGGTGGAGGGATTATGCGAGGGAAAAGGGAAAGACGTGTGGGGCAGGCTGCTCGACAAGGGAGGAGAGACCAGCTGGTGAGGTGGCAGGATGGGTAGGCTAGGATTGTGACACATGGTGACACCAATGGCTAAGATGAGAAGCTGGACTTGGTTGACTAAAAACAAGGCAACGAAGTTGGAAAGGGGATTGCGGCAAGGAGGAATCTACCGGATTTGGTGGATTACGATGGGCTAAAGAATGATTCTCGGCTGGGACGAGATCAATCAAGGAGGACAGGTGGCTGGGCTAATCTGGGAGGTCGTGGGATGGCAGACACGTGGCAACACCAAGGGCTGGGATTAGGGATGGTTCTCGGTTGACAAAGGCAAGTCAACAAAAACGGAGTGGAGATTGCGCTAAGGTTCGGACTTTCTAAAACGTAGGGATGCGATGAAGGCTGGAGGAGATCTTTTCAGCTGGGACGAGAGCACAAGGTAGGACAGGTGGCTAGGTAATTTAGGGAGGCTAAGGGGATGCTGACACGTGGCGTATCTAAGGGCTAAGATCAAACAAACGAGAGAAGGAAAAGGAACTTACCAAAGAATGAAGATCGGCTGCCAAGGACGTGCGAGTGAGCACCGGCGGCTAGGGTGATTACCCTAGTGCGCTCCTCCAAGGAATGGACCAGAATACCCTTAAGCTGAAATTGAACTTGTCCACGGTCAGGGGCAGATTAGTCCACGCCAGAAATAGGCCAAAGTCTGGCCAGAATCAACAGAAATTCCATCGGAGTTGCAGAATTCAGGCCAAGGCTAAAATACGCGATTAATCAACTGGATGAAGCTCGTTTTTCACTATTTGATTCCTCTTGATGGGGCGTCTTCTTCTTTGTATTCTTTTCTTTATTTTGACACCGTTTGATGCACTTTGCAAGCCCTTTTTGCTTGCTGGATTTGTACATCCGTTTTGCCCAAAAACGGAGGTAACCAAAGAGGCCCTTTTTTGAGGACGCTCGTGGGGAGCCTTCGCGCGTAGCGTGAGGGAAAGAACTCAAGAAAGCCAAGGAGTTCTTGAGACGCGTAAGCAAGAATTTGGTGCTGTTTTCAGCCGTGGGTTGAGAGCTCAAACTCTCGGGTGTACACCGAGGGAGTGAAATCCACCTTTTAGCCGAATACAATATCAAATCCGAGCAACGTGTTGCTCACCAACTCTTCTTGTTTTCTCTACGTACTAACCTGTTTTTCTCGCTACCTTGATGTCATTTGCTGCTGCTACCAGGTCGCCCAAGTTGCTGCAGCCTTCCCGGGATGAAGACAGCCTCACAACCTTCTTTGTGTTTGAGAAGGAAGGCACCGTGCTTCAAGAAAATGCTCATGGGGTATTCTTCGTGGTCCGTTGGAGACGCCGCGCGCCGGAGCTTGATGCTATCCTTAGGCCGTGATCCTTAGGTCGAGGGGGAGAGGAAGAAACCAGAAAACAAGGACGAGTGGAAGAGGGAGACCTTCGGTTGACAAGAGGGCTGAAGACGATGCAGATCTTCACCTTGGGGTTCAAAAGGTAGATGACGCCAAGAGAGATGACGTTAGGCTAGGGAGACACCATGAGGACGAGTGGAGGAGAAGAGGCTGCGCCATGGATGAGGAGGGACACCAAGGAGAGAAGGGAGACCACCGCGGGAGAGGGGTGAGCCAAAGGGTAGTACGAGAGAGAGAAAGGGCATTCCGCCCAACACAATTCCTCAATTCATTTTCATTATTCAAAAGCATACTCATTACATGAAATCAAAGACTTAAATAATCTCCTAAGCAACTTGGTTCACATTCCGAACCGGTTCACTAAAGAAACAATTAAAAAACGGAATTCAAATGGATCTAAAAACGGAGCTCAAATAAATCAAATCTAATGGGCGCTATCCGTCCAACTAAAATGGTCCGTGGATCATTTGGATCCACGTGCTTGGGCGCATGGTTGAGCTTGGACCGGCTCAACCCCCTTTTGCCTAGGTTCAACCTAGACTACCTCGTGCGAACTCGGATTAGGACTCGATCATAGGTTAGACCATTCAAGTTTGGGAAAGTCCTAAAAACTGATCAAAGCCACCTTGAGGTTTAATCCAATTTCGCTCACGCTTGGCCGTTGTTGTTCCGCCCGCTCCGCCCCGTGCAAGAACTCCAAGCTGTAAGTATTCCTCCGTGGCTGGCCTAGCTGCCTTGCTGGACTCACGTCCAGCCCTTACGAGCCTAGTCGGACCCGGCTTGGTCCTTGGTTCAGCCCTTACAAGCTGGCTGGATTTTTGGCTCGTAACAGATCCATCCTCCTTAAAATGAGCTTGTCCCCAAGCTCGTGCTTTACCTTTTACAGGATGGGTCTGAGTTCCACGTGCTACCCATACAAGTTTTTCTTTTGGTCCATAATCTCGGGGTAGTACGGCAAGGGAGTTCCTCTGGTTGAGGAAGCTTCCTCTCGGCCCTTTCTTGCAATCTCGAGTGAAGACCCGAGTTGTCTTACTCGTTGCTTCTTGACATATCCGTCCGGGGCCGTAATCTCTAGGCAGCTGCCCGATGTGAAGCCTTTGCTGCCCTTGCAGCCGTTTGCTTCCGCTTAAGCTCGCTTTCCGTGTGGTGGTCTGCCCATGGTTCTGCGATTGCCAAGTGTTGCTGCTCACTGGGACTGGCCACTGCACTTCTGCTGCGCGCTTACTATAGTCGGGGCCTAGTAATAAGCCTTGTCTGTGTTGGTTAAGGGAGTCTTGATGATCCCTAAACTCCCGACTACAATTTGGAGAGTCCGGAAATTGATATGCTCTCCAACGCTCTGGGTAGAGTTTCTCTATATAGTTTCCCAGAGTAGGTAAATCATGTTGCCGACCACCCTTCCTAGGATGTATCTGATGCTGGGAAGAGGCAAAGGTGGTCACGGTGTACTGAGCACCGACTGCTCCTATATCTTTCACTTTCCGGCCATGACGTTCCTCAACAACATTTTCGCTTTCCTCTTCAGACTTGGGGAGGATTCCGTCTGTTTCTGCTAGGAGCTCTTCTTCAAACTGCTCCCAGATGTTAAGCGGTTTGGTTCTTTGCTTACACCCGGGTTTAGAGCCCTTTTTGTTCCTCTTAGAGGCGGCAACTACCTCTTTTTCTTCTTGGCGCTGAACAAGAGAGGGTCTCTTGTCTTGGGCTCTATTTAACTTGGCGTTTTGACTTGCCAATTCTTGAGTCGCCCCTTGCTGGAGTTTCATTCGTGCACTTTTGGGAGACTCAAAGAACTCGTGATCCATACCACCCTCCTTAGGTTGATTCTTAAGGATGCTAGGAGGTGGTAACAACCCTTTGCTGCCCGTGGCTGGCTGCTCCATGGTTTCTATCTTTGTTTGCTCACGGGTTTCTTGATTCCATGGCTCATCTGCCCATCTAAAAGGTGAAGCGGGGGCGAAGAGATCTTCTTTGCTTTTCATCGTCCTCATTTTGGGACTTGCCTCAGGCGTTTGGCCCTCACGAGGTGGCGCCCTACTATCAGCTTGTGTTAGGCTAGATGAGCACTCTTCGTTTGAGTTTGGACACGCTCTATTACTTTCCCTCAATTCTTTTTGTTCGGTCGTCTTGGGAGGTAGGGGAAGTAATCCTTCGTAGATGCCAACGGAGTGGTTTGTATTTCTTCGTCTTGCCGATTCATTTTGCTGGTTGGGCCCTTGGTTCTCATTCGTTGTTCTAGGCTGAACCCACTCCAAAGGCCGTATAGCACTGATTGCTTTGGCTGGGCCAAGGACGCCTTTAGTATCTCTTGGTGCGATACTAGTGCTGCTATTAGGGATAACGCTAGGAGGGGCTCCAAGTATCCCTTTTTCTGAATTCTTAGTCTTTGCACGTTCTAAAGGCTTGAGGGGGCCGATATTGGCACACTCCCGACTTGGCACTTCTATCTCTTCATCGCTTGAAGAATCGGTGCTAGTATCATCTTCGGATTCAGACGAAGTCTCTTCTTCACTTTTTGATTTGTACTCTTTTGGCACTATTTTCTTAGGCGTCTTTGGAGAAGGGGAGGACTTTTCATCCTCACTAGACGAGTCCATTTCAGTATCGGATTCTGTAGTAAGCTCAGCTCGTCTATTATCGCTGGTTGTTGTCTTATTTCTCATTGCTTCTCTGTGATCCATTCTGTCGAGCATTACATTAATCTTTTGGAGCACTTCGTCCCACGTAAGAGACCTTGTGCTTTGGTCATCTTGCTCATCTTCGTCGTTAGACTCCCATTGATATTCTTTTTGCTTCTTGGTCACAGGCATGAGTCTTTCTTCTAACACGAAGCGAAGACTCGAGAAACCAACTTCGATAACATCTCCATGGTAGATTGGCACCCAAACTTGATATTTCACTTCGTGTCCAGCCACAAGAAGTCTACTCGGGTAAGTGGTTTTGGTGATCCACACTTTTTGGGTATCCTTATTTATGGCTAACTCAAAACGACGCCCTTGTAAGCTGGGGTGTCGGATCCTCAAGTTGCAATCGGGGTTACTGCCTACTTGGATATAAGTCCACTTTGGGCCTTGGTCCCAAGTATGTCCGTGGATCAACGTATCTTTCCGAATGCAAACGCCATTCTCGTAGGTGCTAAGGATTATGTCCATTTCTGCTCTACTAGACGTGCACCTCATTCCGTCTTCTACACTATCAAACAAACTGCCCAAGCAAATCCTATGCTACTGCTGAAACCAAAATAAACTGTCACACTGCCACTCTTAAATAAAATCCTACACTACTGCGAAGAACCTGCTGTACTCAATTTTCTGCCCGTTGTCTATCAGCCACACTTCTGCCCCGTGTGCGCTAAGGGAGGAGGAAAACTAGTTCCGCCTGTCACCGTGCCCGCCTAGCACCTCGGTGACTATCTCTTGCTCCCAGCTGGGCCTAAAGAGAGAGGCCTAACTGTCACATCCGCCTGATGCCTCGACAGCAACTTCGAGCTCAAGAAACCTAGGGTGGTGCGGTGTGCACACCCTTAATCCAGACTGTTTTTAGGCAGCCTAAGATCTTACACACAGAAATATCAAACGGTGGAGTTTTGACTTCAAATTTTGTCAGCACTAAGAGGAGGTAGTTATCTGACTATGCTGAAAGTTTCAGCTCATTTCGACCTTGGGAAGTCACTGAAACTACGTAATCTTCTGGCCAAACTGCTTCGCGGACAGGTTCTGTCCGTTCAGGCTTTTAGCACGTTGTAAGGCCAAAAACGTCCTGTTTAAGGCAGAATCTCTTCTGAAGCCCTAAATAGCTTTTGTAGCACATATGATTACGAGTCTGGCCACCAAATTTGAGGCAAATCCGACTTCGTTTGCCCCCTGAAATCGCTGATACACTTACGCCGACTGTTACAGACCAGAAAACCGCAACTCGCCTAATTCTGAAAATAAAGTCCTGAAATGAAATCCTACTGCAAATCTGAAGTCCTGACTGCTGCACTGTCCGTGGATGCTTACTCTTCGCTGGTCCAAGCGCGGCTAAGTCAAGATTTATTCCCCAAGGTGCTCTGATACCAATTGTTAGAATCCCAAAACCCGCGGTCGTCTAACCCGAGTGTCGAGGTCCTACTGCCAAGATCGCCTCGAGGAATCTAGACCAAAAACCTAAACAAATAATACAATGAACTACCCAGCCGGACAGGACCCCGGCGCAAACCCGATAGGACGTGATGAACAAGTAGGGGTAATCCCAAAAACCTAAGTCAAAACCTACTACAAAAAACTACGAGGGATGTGAGGCCGTACAAGCGTGCGCGATACAAAAGTACTCTCGCAACTCACTCAATCCAAACAATCAAACCACACAATCCACAACTATACGTAACAAACCACACCCAATACCCTAGGTAGGCTCGTCGATTAGCGGTCGTGTCTAGGCCAAGGGCCGTCGAGGTACCGCTGGAACCAAGGCCGAAGCCGGCTCAAGCAAATACGAAAGCAAATGCACCCGACCCGCGAAACTACAAGGGAGTGAGAGGGCGTTACCAGCCAAGCTATTCTTGGCTTTCAGCAAGAAGGCCACGAGGTGAATCCCCAACCTCGGGCAATGCAGCAACCATGAGGAAGAACTCCGGAGGAAGAGGGCTGCAGCTGGATCCGAGCAGCAAGGTAGAATAGACGCCGGAAGTCTCCAAAGGGCCGGCTAGGGACGCCGGACGAGTTGCTGGAATTCGGCCCTCCTGGCCGTGAGCAAGAGGCAGCAGCTTGTATCTAGCTACTGCTGGGATAGGCCCGCCTGGCCGTGAAGGGAGCGCGGCAGCAAGCGAAAGGCCGAAGCTGGAAGAGTCCCGCTGTGCGTGGGGATGACCTTCGGAAGGGCTGGGTTCGGTTTAGAACCCGGGAGAACCTAGCTACGGGATGATGAAAGAGCTCGGTCTAGAGCTCGGGCAGACCTAGCTACAGGGGAGGTCCGGATATGGATGGCTGGCTAGGTTGTGGCTTAGGTGGGTTAAGTCAAGGTTTAGGGTCAGCTGGGACCAGGTTGACTAAGGACTGGCTTAGGTTCAGATGCGGTTGGGTTGACTTGAATCAAGTCAAGACACTAAGAGATGATGGAGGTGCGTGCGGAAGGGGCGGCTTGGGTCTAGCCGTGCAAGAGGTGGGTCCGAATCACTTTGGCAGCGTTGACCTTGGCTGCCTTAGGACCTAGGGCTACTTTCCAGAAATGGAGGAAAGGAGGCTAAGGGTTTAGGTTACCAACATGGGTGAGGTCGACCTAGAGAGGTTGACTAAGGGGTGTTGCGTCAAGGGTTTGACTAAAGGGGAGCAAGGAAGGGACTCGGCTAAGATTTCCTAAAGGGTGTTGACTGATCTGGTCAAAGGTTCCTATGGGGGTTGTGGCCAGGTGGCGGCCAACCTAGCTAAGAAAGAATGAGGGGAGATGGACGTCAATTACCAAATGGTAAGGGTTGACGTGGGTCTTCCTTCCTACGGTAGAGGAGGAAAAGGAGCGTCTAATTCCAAAATGAAATTAGAGCTAAGAGGATTGCTAGAGAGAAGCTAGCAAATGAGGAAATGAACACCAATTTCCTTCCTTAAGAGTAAGGAGGGAATTGGCTCGGCTCTCTTCCTAATTTGTTAGGAGAGGAAGGCACGTGGCCAATGCCAAAAAGGTAAGTCGTAAACGTGAATGCTCGAGCTATCTTTCTCTTCTTCTCAACGGGCTCCAAGGGGACGAACAAGGTAAAATGGGAAAGATGGGGGCTAAGAGGTCAAGCTAGATATTACTAAAGGGAGAAGCATGAGGTGACAAGAGGGGAAGTCTAACTCGAGAGGGACTTGGGACGGTGGGGAAAGGGAAAGGGAGATGCGAGCTAGGAGGGAGGGTTCCCTAAGGTGACAAGTGTAACAAGTGGGGCCTACAAGGAAAGGGCTGGCTAGGTGGAAGGGAGGTGCTGGCTCGGTTCAGGTGGGGTCACGATGGGGAAGCTTGAGGTGGCAAGGGAGTAAGGTAAGACGAGTTGGGTGCTAGCAAAAAGGAAGGGAATCAGGTATGATAAGGTGGAGGTGGCGTTCCTTGGTGGCTCCACTTGGAAAATGGGAAACCGCGTGAGGATGCTAAGGAATTCGGTAAGGCTTCACGAGGGAAAAGCGGATCTTGTGTGGGGGCCAAGGGAAAGGCTGGAGGTGGAGGTGGCAGATGGAGATGGACAGTTCTAACGTGTTGGTAGGGAGATGATATGGGAAGTATGAGGTGGCACAGTCTCACGTCTTCTCCAAAATGGAAATACAAGTGAGGGTCAACAAAAACGGTGGAGGGATTATGCGAGGGAAAAGGGAAAGACGTGTGGGGCAGGCTGCTCGACAAGGGAGGAGAGACCAGCTGGTGAGGTGGCAGGATGGGTAGGCTAGGATTGTGACACGTGGTGACACCAATGGCTAAGATGAGAAGCTGGACTTGGTTGACTAAAAACAAGGCAACGAAGTTGGAAAGGGGATTGCGGCAAGGGGGAATCTACCGGATTTGGTGGATTACGATGGGCTAAAGAATGATTCTCGGCTGGGACGAGATCAATCAAGGAGGACAGGTGGCTGGGCTAATCTGGGAGGTCGTGGGATGGCAGACACATGGCAACACCAAGGGCTGGGATTAGGAAAGGTTCTCGGTTGACAAAGGCAAGTCAACAAAAACGGAGTGGAGATTGCGCTAAGGTTGGGACTTTCTAAAACGTAGGGATGCGATGAAGGCTGGAGGAGATCTTTTCGGCTGGGACGAGAGCACAAGGTTGGACAGGTGGCTAGGTAATTTAGGGAGGCTAAGGGGATGCTGACACGTGGTGTATCTAAGGGCTAAGATTAAACAAACGAGAGAAGGAAAAGGAACTTACCAAAGAATGAAGATCGGCTGCCAAGGACGTGCGAGTGAGCACCGGCGGCTAGGGTGATTACCCTAGTGCGCTCCTCCAAGGAATGGACCAGAATACCCTTAAGCTGAAATTGAACTTGTCCACGGTCAGGGGCAGATTAGTCCACGCTGGAAATAGGCCAAAGTCTGGCCGGAATCAACAGAAATTCCACCGGAGTTGCAGAATTCAGGCCGAGGCTAGAATACGCGATTAATCAACCGGATGAAGCTCGTTTTTCACTATTTGATTCCTCTTGATGGGGCGTCTTCTTCTTTGTATTCTTTTCTTTATTTTGACGCCGTTTGATGCACTTTGCAAGCCCTTTTTGCTTGCTGGATTTGTACATCCGTTTTGCCCAAAAACGGAGGTAACCAAAGAGGCCCTTTTTTGAGGACGCTCGTGGGGAGCCTTCGCGCGTAGCGTGAGGTAAAGAACTCAAGAAAGCCAAGGAGTTCTTGAGACGCGTAAGCAAGAATTTGGTGCTGTTTTCAGCCGTGGGTTGAGAGCTCAAACTCTCGGGTGTACACCGAGGGAGTGAAATCCACCTTTTAGCCGAATACAATATCAAATCCGAGCAACGTGTTGCTCACCAACTCTTCTTATTTTCTCTACGTACTAACCTGTTTTTCTCGCTACCTTGATGTCATTTGCTGCTGCTACCAGGTCGCCCAAGTTGCTGCAGCCTTCCCGGGATGAAGACAGCCTCACAACCTTCTTTGTGTTTCAGAAGGAAGGCACCGTGCTTCAAGAAAATGCTCATGGGGTATTCTTCGTGGTCCGTTGGAGACGCCGCGCGCCGGAGCTTGCTGCTATCCTTAGGCTGTGATCCTTAGGTCGAGGGGGAGAGGAAGAAACCAGAAAACAAGGACGAGTGGAAGAGAGAGACCTTCGGTTGACAAGAGGGCTGAAGACGATGCAGATCTTCACCTTGGGGTTCAAAAGGTAGATGACGCCAAGAGAGATGACGTTAGGCTAGGGAGACACCATGAGGACGAGTGGAGGAGAAGAGGCTGCGCCATGGATGAGGAGGGACGCCAAGGAGAGAAGGGAGACCACCGCGGGAGAGGGGTGAGCCAAAGGGTAGTACGAGAGAGAGAAAGGGCATTCCGCCCAACACAATTCCTCAATTCATTTTCATTATTCAAAAGCATACTCATTACATGAAATCAAAGACTTAAATAATCTCCTAAGCAACTCGGTTCACATTCCGAACCGGTTCACTAAAGAAACAATTAAAAAACGGAATTCAAATGGATCTAAAAACGGAGCTCAAATAAATCAAATCTAATGGGCGCTATCCGTCCAACTAAAATGGTCCGTGGATCATTTGGATCCACTTGCTTGGGCGCATGGTTGAGCTTGGACCGGCTCAACCCCCTTTTGCCTAGGTTCGACCTAGACTACCTCGTGCGAACTCGGATTAGGACTCGACCATAGGTTAGACCATTCAAGTTCCGGAAAGTGCTAAAAACGGATCAAAGCCACCTTGAGGTTTTGTTACGGGCCTAGGTGAAGGTCCGAACCCAAGCGAGCCCGAGCAGGGCGAGCCGAGCCAGAGAAAGCGAAAAGCGTTTGATCTTTGGGCTCACTCCCTCCAGAAGCATATCGCACATCCTGGGGAGGTTGAAGATGCACTGCAACCAGTTGCAGAGGGTGGAGTGGGTGGCGCAACCAGGTCCAAGTGCATTAGAAGCGAGGCCACACCTCAAGGCGATCTGGTACTAGTTGTAGGAAGCCCCGAACGAGCTAAGGTTGAACTCGATACGACTCCTTTGTTTGAGACCCTTGAGGCACCTAAGGATTCGAGCCTTAGGCAAATGGCTGGTCACGTAGACCAGCCCTTGACCCAACACCGATGTGTGGGCGGTTCCCCGCACGAGGTCCCCACCCTGGGCTCACAAGGCTCAGGGGCGGTTTAGTTTTAGCGAATAGCGCTTAGTCGTTTTCTAGTCATAGTCATTTTAGACTTAGGCGTTTTCCTTTTAGTCGTTTGGGTTGAGTCTAGCGCGCGGCTAGTGGAGCGGGCTGTGCTCCACGCCAAGGGGATTCGAACTTAACCCCTTTTTACTTCAGAGTTGGGCGGGATAGCGCCCTCACTTGTAAATACAGATTTGATATAAGGAACCGGTCGACTTGTGACCCAGTCCGAGTAGGCTTAGTATTTATTCTTTTGGATCTCTTTGTAAATCACGCTTTTGAGAAATAAGAATTCATTTGCACGGTGTGTCTCTCTCTCCTCTCCCGAGGTTCCCTCTAGTCTCTCGCATTCTCAATCTTCCGAACGAGAATCCGTCCCCTAGAGTGTGTGACGAATACCCTTGGAGATCCGGCGTCCGCGTAGAGGAAGGCTCGAGGTTCAACGGTGCAAGGCAGGCCCTCCTCATCGGTGGTGTTCCTCCCGACGTGACCACGACAAGCTCCCCCAACAGATCTGAATAAGGTTCACCCGGTGCCTTCTCTTCAACCACGGAAGAGTTGAAAGATCGGCTGAATCATTGGGAAGAAACGACGGCAAAACAGGTTAGTGCTTCGATATTTGAGGGGATTTCGTTTAGGCTTCGGCTGTTAGCATTGGGCACCTCACCTAGGAATCTAGGCTTGTGCTCGGCATACCCGAGTGCTTGTTCAGAACAGCCTACGGTGTCCCTCCCTCGGAACCGCCTTAGTCCTACTCGGCCTCTCCCCATCTCTCGGGTACGGCCCTGGCCCAATCGCACGCCCGGTGTGTTAAGGAGTTCAAATCGACTCCTTGGTGCTCTCGGGTGTCCCTGCACAAACAGAGGTCCAGCAAGCTTCCGGCACCTAAATCTGAAGATCCAGCCGGCAGACCAAGTCAGGACCATAACCATCGGAATCGCCATCAAGCAAAGATCAAGATAAGTAAATTCGGGCGTATTTCCACGGTGAGAAGCTATTCCGGTAATCAGCCGGAATTCTGTTCAAGCCAGTCGCCACTGTAATTTCCGGCGACCTCCATTGATCTTGGAGAAGAAGACGTCTTTGCCCCTGTCGCAGTCAAAGGCCCGCAGCAAACAGCAAGGGCACCGTGGTCATTCGGTCCAATCATTGGAACCCTAGCCGCCGGCGCCTCCTCGTGCGAGCCTTCCACCTCAGACGTCAACTCTAAGGTAAGTCTCTCCCAACCCTTCATCCAGCTACGTGTCTCCATCCTAGACCCCTTCCGGATTCACTCCCCCACGTGTCAACCTCCGAGCGTCTCAACCTAATCAGTCTTCCTCGAATCACGCGCGGCCTGATTTGGCTAATTCCCTAGCCGCGTGTAATTCCTCCCTTCCTTTCTCGTGTTCTTTTCTTCGTTGTGTCAACCCTAGTCGCAGCCTCTCTCAGCCGTCCATCCTCCACGTGTCGCGCATCCAGCTCACCATCACCTCCATGTCATCAGCCCGAGTCTCCACCTCGCCCTCAGCTGGCCCCACTGGTCCCTTGTGCGAGCGCCACCTCACCCGGCGCGATCTGGCCCTTCCGCGTTAACGCGCCCTTCATGCGCTAACGCCCTCCTTGCCAACGCGCTCCCTGGTGCTATTTCCGGCAACACCCAGCCGCATCCACTTCTCCGTTGCCTCCTCCTTCAGCTCGCCAACCCTAGCCGCCAAACCCTTTTCGCATTGCCCCTCAGCCCTCCATCTGGCCACGCGTCATCATCTCGCCCCCTTAGGAATCTCGAGAGACGATTCCCCCGAGCCACCTCGTCAACCCTTCCACACTTAGTCGACTTTCTTCCCTGGACTTTGGAAAGTCAAACCGCGTCTTCTCTTGTCCTTCGATCTAGCCACGTGGCTAAGATCCGGCGCTTCCCCTTGGCACGACCAGCCAAGTCCTGACCGCACCTACTTAGGTAACCTCTCGCGCCTACCTCTCACCTAGGTCCCCTTTTGTTGTTGACTCTTGACCTAGTCTTACGTTGACCCAACCCTTAGTCCACTTAGGCAGTCAACTACCCACCTAGACTACTTGTTTGACTAGACCTAGTTGACCCGGGCTTAGCTCGAGTGTCCCTTACTGCCCTAGCTCACCCGGACCTATCACTCGGTCCCGTAGTTAGCCTCCTTTAATAGAAACCCCTTGACCGCATCGGGTCCTTAGCGACTCATTTTCCTTGGGCATAGGCCCGACCTAGGCCAACCAAATCAGCCCCCCCCTGTAGCTAGGCTACCCCTCTCCCATCCTAAGACTCAAGACACCTCGGCTTACCCCAGCCCAGCCTATCTTGACCAGACCGGCCACCTATAGAGCCCCTTCGCACCGAGCCTACCTTCAGCCTTAGTTAGGCTAGGAGTCCGTGCGGGTTAGCCTCATCGCTTTCCCGTGCCAGGCCAGCGCATCACTTGCGCCTTGGCCCGTCAGCCGTCGGCCAGACCCGACGTTCGTGGCCGAGCCACAACTCCGACAGGCAGGTCGGCTGGCCTTGCGGCTTTAGCCCCCCTCGTCGCCCAGTCCCCCGCCGACAGCTCTAGTGTGACAGGCGGTCACTCCGACAGCGGCCACTCAGGTCGCGAATCCTGTAGCTCCGGCAGCGCTCACGCGACAGACGGTCGCGCCATTTGCAGCCCCTTCGGCTGTGCCTTCCGCATCCCCGTGGCCGAGACCGATCGGCCCTCTCGACTGACTCAGCATCGTCCGGCAGCACGCGGCAACCTCCCAGGTGGCCGCGACACCCTTCTGCCCGCGGCCTGCGACCAGCGCGCGTCAACCTGCGGCGTTCATTGCGGCAGCGGTACCAGCGGCCCAGCGTCGCCCAGCAGCAGCAGCTCCGTGGAGGCTCGCCTCAAGTGGCCTTCGGAACCGTAGCTGCAATACCCGGGGCCGTGTTTTCTCCCCGGGTTCTTCACTCGATTGAGCCAAGCTCGGCTTGGCTGGTAACACCCTTCCTCCCTCTGGTAGCACGGGCGGGTGTTTTACTTCTGTCATAGGATCAGCATTTAGTTTGTTTTCATTTGCTGTTTTAGCCCGGGGCTCAGTCCCACGTCCCCGCCGCGGTACCTCGAAGGCTCAAGTGCCGACGACACGCCTGCTACGGGACTTGACCTTCCTATTGGGCCCGGGTGTGGTTTGCACGATAGTTGTGGTTTGCATGTGATTGTGAGTGAGTTGTGAGTGCTGAAGTGTATCGATCGCGCTTTGTAAAGCCCCTCATCCATTCTAGTCTTGTAGTAGGATTCCCTTAGATAGGTTTTTGGGAAACCCAGCCTTTTGTATCCTTGTCCTATCGGGTTTGCGCCGGGGTCCTGTCCGGCCGGGTAGACAAGTGTATTAATTTGCTTAGGGTTTTCGAATTTTTAGAGTGCTCCTCAAGAAGGTCTTGGGAACTGTTACAGACCTACCTTTTGGTCCAGACCCAGCAGAGGCCAAGCTGGTCGATCCTAGCTAGAGGAAGCGCAAGGCTTCCGACCTATGGGCTCGGTCTTTGCAATGCATCAAGAGTAGTCCCAAGAAGAAGATTGAAGCATCAGATACGGTTGCAGCGGGAGGAGTGGGAGGAGCAACTGGGTCTTCAACGGTGCTTGAATTACAGGAGTCTCAAGGTGACTGTGGTCCGGAAGTCAGGTTCGTAGAATTAGAAGAATCTAAACCCAACGAGCCTAGTCCGCACGAGCCTTAGAGGCAACCTAGGACTAACGTCTTAGGAAATGGTTCGGTCAAACCAGACCGAACCCTTACAATCCTAACCCGAAGTGAGGGCGGGTCCCCTCACGAGGTCCCCACCTTGGGCTGAGCAGGCTCAAGGGCTTGCATAATTAGTTTAAGTGTTGGGCACTAGGCCCGGTCTAGTTTGGTTTAATGCATTACGTAGCTAGACTTAATTCCTTAGGCGCATTTGCTTTTTGTAAAAGGGTTTGGACATGTCGCCCTTGGGAATCGAATAAGGGACCTAGCCTGGCGGGTTGTGTCAGGCGCACTTATGTAATTGGGTTGGGTAGAGAGTGAAGATCTGGATTGTAGATCTAACTCACATAGGAATGTATAAATAGTTTTAGATCTAAGTGTAATGGGGAAGTTTTTATGAAATTAAGTTCATTTGGAGTCGAGTACTCTCTCTCCTCCTCGCGAGGTTTGCCATTTCCCTTTGTGGAATCCCGTAATCTCTTGTCTCCCATCTTCTTCACCGAGGAGTGAACCAGGCGTCTTCTCCCTCTCGCGCCCCCTTGGCCCGTGGCGATTTCTCATCCATTGAAGAGCTTTGGAGCACCGGCGTCTTCGACGAAGGCCCAAAGGCACGGCTCGGGCGGATCTCCTCCTCACCGGCGGCGGATTCTCCCTTGACCACGTAAGTACCCCTACCGGTTTTCATTAAAACTGTAATCAGAGCCTTCTCCTTGCACACGAAGGGGTTGAAAGTCTGATTTCAGAGAAAGGGAAGGTCGAAGGCGCAGGTCTGATCCTCGGCTTCAACGGGACGCGTTCATTTGTTTGATTCATTCGATTTCTTGCATGAATAACGATCCGAGATAGGGAGATTCTCAGGCCGAATTCTCCACGATCAGTTCTGTTCTTGGCGTACCCAGGATCAGAGTTGAGACCTCTGGTTCAGTCGGCCCGAGAAGCCTTTTACTCGATCTTAATCACCCAAGCGATCGCTTAGATTAATCATTGATCGCTAGAGAAATACATTCGGTGGAAGAGCTTCGTAAAATACTAAAATTAAGCTCTGGGTTCTTCCATTTGAGCTCTCGGTCCAGAAATAGAAAATCAAGTAAAAGTCGTGAATTTGGCCGTGGAAAAACAGTAAGAACTAGCTTAAAAGGGTCACCCGAAGAAAAGCTACAAAATAGTGTAACTTGGGCGGAATCCGACGGCTAGGTTGGAAGATCGGTACCTCGCCGGAAAAGAGGCTAATTCCGGTCGCCGCTGCTAAATCCGGCGCCCGCCATTGCCCTTGAGGCCGAGGATTGTTCTGCCCTCCTCCTTCCTGTTTTTGTTAAATTTCGTTAAGGGTAGTTCGGACTGTCGAAGTGAAGAAGAGGATTCCGGTCGCCGGAGAGCTTGGAGCACTCCACCGTGAACGCCAGCCAAGTCCGGGTAAGTCTCCTCGTTCTTCATCTCCACCGTCCAAGTGTCCACGTGTCAGCCATCGAACCAGTCAGTCCAGCAGCTCCTCTACGTCAGCACCACCTGTCCCACTCGAGATCAGCTCGAGAATTAGTGGCCCTAGTCTTTAGGAGAGTCCCACGCCTTTCTCTCTAACTTTCTCGAGTTGCTTTTTGATTAAGTCTCACCCCTAGTCGCATGAATCCTTGATCGTTCATCCAGCCACGTGTCGTCATCATGTGCGTCCTTTTATCCACGTCATAGCAAGCTAGAGCAGCAGCTTGCCAGCTCAGCTCCTCGCTTGCCAAGTGTCCCACGTCCCTCGCATCCACCTCCACATTGCGAGCCTTTACCAAGTCCACTTCCCACTCTTCTCTCCACGTCTTTAGGAAGTGTCCCCAACTTTTAGCACACGTCCTCCTTCTTTTCCCCCAGCTTTAGGACATCTCATCTCACATGCAACCTCCACCCTTCATCAGCTCCACGTGTCCAGATCTCCTTGCTTGAGAGAACCACAAGTGCCACCTCGCCCTTATCCTCCTCACTCGCATCCAGCTCGAGACCACCTTTCCTAAGTTTTAGGAAAAGGTTTCCCTTCTTTTCCTTGTCACTAGGGATCTCCCTCGCGTCCTCTTGCAGCCCTTGATCTAGCCACGTGGCATAGATCCGGTGCACCACCCTTGGCTCGACCAGCCAAGCCCGTCCGAACCCACCTAGGCTACCTCACGCGCTACCTAACCCCTTAGGTCAACCCACTTACCTTGACTAGACCTAGTCTTAGTTGACTTAACCTCACTTAGTTCACTTAGATAATTTGGCCCAGCTCTTGACCCAGTCGACCTAGCCTAGTTGACTCGAGCCTACCTCGAGTGTCCCTTGACCTTCTCACCCGGACCCATCAACTTGGTTCAGTAGCAGCCACCCTCTAGTCGACCCTATCTCTCTCTCGGTCTCTCTCTTGACCTTGATCCGAGCTTAGGCTCACTAGTCCGAAGCCAGCCTCTTAGCCTCTCTTGTAGTTAGGTCACCTATCTACCCCACCTAAGCTACATCTCTTCTCGGCCTACCCCTGCCCTGAACCCATCTCACCGAGACCAGCCGTCCCTTAGAGCCCCGCCGCACCAAGCCAGCCGGCCTTAGTTAGGGACCAGGCACAACCGGTGCTAGCCTTGCGCTAAGCGTTTACGGCCAGCACCTCGGCCAGCTTCTAGCCGACGGCCTCTGCCCGTCGACAGCCTTGGCCGAGCCCGTCCAGCAGCCAGGCAGGTAGGGATTGCCTTATCGGCTCTCGCCCCCCTCGGCCGTATCCGCAGCCAGCAGGCGCATCGCAGGCGGCAGTCCGTCGCCCGTCCGTTCGGCGTCCAGCGGCAAGCGATAGTCGGTCGCGCGTCACCCGTCAACCTGCAGCGGCAGCAGCAAAAGCCGTCGACAGCGAGTTTCCGTTGGCCCTGTCATAGCAGCAGTAGTCAGCTCCAGCTCAAGCGTCTCGCCAGCTATCTCGGACAGCAGGCGACTGTCCCAGGCCGTGCGCTCCACGCCGGCCCGTGAGCTGAGTTGCCCGGGGATCGGATATCACCCCGTGGCCTGTCCGCACAGCCAAGGTATTTCCTTGGCAGGTTCGTTTCTCATCCCCCTTGTAGTCGTGGGAGGGTGTTATTTGCTTTTGTTTTAGGAAGCATTTTAGTTTTATTCCTTAATGCTTTAGCCCAGGCTTCGGCCTTACTCCCCTCTATGGCACCTCAAGGGCCTATTGCCCAAGACACGGTCACAAGGAGCCGACCGTCCTATTTGCTTTCCGTTGGGTGTGATTGCGCGTTAGTCGTGGTTTGTATGGTTTGCTTGAGTGAGTTGTGAGAGTCAAATTGTATCGCTCGCGCTTGTAAGGCCTTATAACCCACTGTAGTGTTTTGTAGTAGGATTCAGCCCTAGCTAGGAATTTGGGAAAGGGTTTTCCGCACCTGTATTCCAGTCCTAAGGGAATTTGCGCCGGGGTTTGTCCGACCGGGTAGATTCATTGTTTAATTTTTTAGGATTTTGAATTTTAGACAGCAACCCTCAAGGAGACTTCGGAACTAGGACGCTCTTGGTTCGGTCTTTCTAGCGCAACCGGGATCGTGCCTAACAATTGGTATCAGAGCCACCTTGAGGTCTTTTGTACGTCAATTTAAGCACCGACCCACGAAGATTCACCTTCAGAGGGCAGTTCAGACGACAAAATTCAGCTTGGTCTTCCGCGAGGTGATTTGGTATTCTCGGTTGTTAGTGTCAGTCTTAGGATTTCAGCCTTCGCGATTTCGCTAATTCCATCGCGTAGACGAGGCTTCGCTTGCTTGATTTCAGCAAGTGTAGGGCTGTACGCAGTGTACACCTGAGGGTAGCTGAGCTTGAGGTGCGTCGCCGAGACACCAGGCGGGTGTGGCGATTTAGGCTCTACGAGCTCGGCCGAAAGCGAAGCGGGACTGCCGAGGCACTAAGGAGTAGCGCGGCAGTAGACGGGCCAACCCGTCTCCCTTGCCTACGAACTCACGCGCGGCAGCAGAGGCAGCGGCAGCGTGGCAGCATAGGCAGAAACAGAGTGGTTTTCCTTGAGAGTGGCAGCCTTCGTCAGATTTTGGATTTTAGTTAGGTTTATTTCAGCTAAGCAAACTATTGCCTTGGCGCCTTAGATCGCAACTCCACGAAATGGGGAAGTCCAAGAAACAATTCACCCTGGATGAGCCTATTATCGAGGAAGTAATCACGGGGCAGCAAGAAGTGGCCCCTATGGCCGAGGCAGGACAAGTGCCCCTCTTTGCTATGGAACGAATTCTAACCATAGAGCGAGAAGTGGCACAAATGAGAAGTGACATGAACAAGGCGGAGCACTTTCGCAAAAGAGATCAAGATCGACAGAATCTAGACCGCCAAAAAGAAATGGAAGAGGTTAGGGCTATGTTTAGACAACTAGCTGCTAACCAACCACAACCCCAAGTGGTTGAGAGGGCTACTCAGGGCCCGAACAAAGGAAAAGGTTTGATGGATGGACCTGGCCATCAAACCGATACTGAGTTAGATCCCAACAACCTCTCTCATGTTGGGACTAGTCATGAAGGAGCCAGAATCATGCGGCCTCCTCCAAACAGAAATCAGTCCGAGCCTACTAGCGAGTATCTCAGAACACCTCGTGAACCCCGGTATAGTCAGGTATATCGGAATCTTACTTTTGATGACACAGAAGGTGAGGACGAGTCACCCATTCGTCCAAGAAGACCCCAAAGAGAAGCCTTCCGTCATGAAGAAAGGAGAAAACCATCCGTCAAGTATGATTTTCCCAAATTCAACGGTGAACAACTTAGAGAATGGTTGTTCATGGCTGAGCGCTTCTTCTTGTGCCATCATGTCCCAAGAGATGAGTGGATAGAAATTGCCACAGCCAACATGACAGGCAAGGCTACTACCCACTTCCTGTGGTTTGAGCATAAAACGCCCAATCCGACTTGGAAACAGTACAAAGCAAGTCTGCAACTACACTTTGGAGATTCCACGTTTATCGACTACAACGAGGATCTCAAGAACTTAGCTCAAACAACATCCGTACCCGCTTATCAAGAGCAATTCGAACGATTAGCGAGCATGGTACAATGGCCAGAAAAGGCTCTAATTGGAGCTTTCAAGGGCGGTTTGAGAAGAGACATCAAGCGTGAAATGTAAATACATCGTTTCAACAGCCTTGAAGAGTGTTTTGCAATGGCACGTTTGTACGAAGAAAGAATTGAAGAGAGGAAAGAAGAGAAAAGAGAAAGACGAGATAGAAAGGCTCGAAAATCTGACAAGCAGAAGAAAAGACCCTCGTTTTCTTCTACTTCTCGCAACAAAGAGAGGGGAATGGTGCCCTACAAAGGAGGGAATAATCCTAGGCCCAACCCAAGGCAGGGCCGTGATCGTCCCACACGTTATCTCACGCCCCAACAAATTGAAGAGTACAAGCGCAAAGGCTTGTGTTTTTGGTGTGATGGCAAATGGGAGAAAAACCACCAGTGCAAATCGTTGTACAATATGGTGGTAGTAGATGATTCAGAATGCAGTTCAAGTTCAGAAAGCGAACATTCCTCTACCTCGAGTTCAAGCTCCTCATCAGAAGAGGAAGTCCAAGTTAGAAGGCGAGGCAAGCAGAAAGCCGAGCCTAAGGAGAAGAAAGGAGAAGCTTCGACTAGTGAGGATAAAGCCGAAGAAGTCAAATCCCTCCATTCCATTCAAGACCCTTACAAAGCCAACGCTATGCACGTTTTTGGTCGTATCAATGGCCAAAAAGTGTTGATATTGCTTGATAATGGAGCCACCAACAACTTCCTTACCGAGGAAGCAGCCAAGAGGTGCAAGGTCGCCCTTACGGACAGCCGCCCACAAACAATAATCGTGGGAGGGGGACTCTGAATCAAATGCAAACACGAAGGCAAAAGCTTGGATGTAACGGTTAAGAAGAAATCCTTTAAAGTGGACTGTCTTGTCATCCCACTTGAAGGAGTGGATCTTATCCTAGGCATGCCGTGGTTTTTAACCTGGAAAGACATACACTGGGATGTGAAGAATTTCACAATGACCTTCATCCTAGAAGGAGAGGAAGAATCGATTACGATTCAAGGACTTGCTAGCTCCACAAGTCCTAAAACTGCATTGAGGTCCATCCAACAAGAGCAACCAGCATGTTGGGTTCTTACCCTTGCTACGGATGTACCAGAATCGGCCGAAAACAAAGAAGAGCCGATTCCTCCCTTGATTCAAAACGTGCTTGATGAGTTTCCGGATGTGTTCGCAGAACCAACAGGCCTTCCACCAAAGAGGGCTTATGATCATAGGATCATTCTCACTCAAGGAGCAGAGCCTGTAAATGTCAGGCCTTACAGGTACGGGTACAGTCAGAAGGCGGAGATAGAACGCCTTGTTAAGGAAATGCTCCAGAGCGGCATTATACGCCCTAGTACTAGTCCCTTTTCTTCGCCAGTTCTCTTGGTCAAGAAAAAAGATAATACTTGGCATTTCTGCATCGACTATAGAGCTTTAAACGAGGTGACCGTTAAGGACAGACACCCGATACCGGTCATAGATGAGTTGTTGGATGAGTTGGCCGGCGCCACTATCTTTTCAAAAATTGATCTTCGAGCCGGCTACCATCAGATCAGAATGCATGATGAAGACATACTGAAGACTGCTTTCCGTACGCATGACGGGCACTATGAGTTTCTAGTAATGCCCTTCGGTCTTAGTAATGCACCAGCTACTTTTCAGCGGTGTATGAAAGATGTGTTTTGAGAGCACCTTAGAGACTTCATCCTGGTTTTCTTCGACGACATTCTCATCTACAGCAAGAGTGAGAAAGAGCACGAGCATCATCTGAGGATCACATTGAGAATCTTGAAGGAGCACAACCTTTTTGCGAAGATGTCCAAGTGTAGTTTTGGACAATCTTCGATTGGATATTTGGGACACATTGTGTCCAGAGATGGGGTTCGGGCAGACACCGAAAAGTTGATAGCCATGGAAAAATGGCCACTGCCCAAGGACCTTAAGGGTCTGAGAGGCTTCTTAGGTCTCACTAGATACTACAGAAGGTTCA
Organism: Nymphaea colorata; assembly: GCF_008831285.2. NCBI lineage: Eukaryota > Viridiplantae > Streptophyta > Magnoliopsida > Nymphaeales > Nymphaeaceae > Nymphaea > Nymphaea colorata. Next base: position 28,907,351 of record NC_045140.1, on the reverse strand, counting down.
TACAAGGTTATGGACTTATTGCACAGCCCTTGACGCAGATGCTCAAAAAAGGGGCTTTCCAGTGGAATGAGAAGTCTAGGGTCGCTTTCGAGAAGCTGAAGGCAGCCCTCATGTCAGCTCCCGTCCTTACACTTCCAGACTTCACGAAGACGTTTACCATTGAAACAGATGCTTGCGAAGTGGGTGTTGGAGCAGTGTTAGGACAAGCGGGACATCCCATCGCGTATATGTCCAAAGCATTAACAAGCAGAGCAAAACCTCTCTCCACATATGAAAAAGAACTGCTTGCTATAGTGATCGCGGTGGAAAAATGGCGTCCGTATTTGATAGGACGCAGGTTTATTGTCAGGACTGATCAGAACAGTCTCAAATACATGCTTAAGCAGCGTGTGTCTACTCCTACTCAGCAGCGATGGCTTGCCAAACTCCTGGGGTATGACTTTGAGATTGAATACAAAAAGGGGCCTGACAATAAGGTGGCAGACTCTCTTTCCCGCTTGACTGAACAATTAATGACACTCTCGGTAGTGGAAACCGACATCTGGACCAGATTAGGCCAGGATCAGCAAGATGATGAATCCATACGGTTAATCAAAGCCTCAGTCGAGCAAAACCCGGGATCCATTCCGTTTTTCTCAGTCAGAAGGGAAATTTTATATAGGAAGGACAAAGCAGTCGTCCCTCCTAATTCTGGGCTGAAGCAGGAACTCCTGCATCATTTTCATGACACTCCAGCCGCAGGTCATGAAAAAAATGTGTAGTGTGCCAGAGAGAGAAATATGAGGCCATCAAGCCTCCAGGGCACCTAATTCCTTTTCCGGTACCAACAAAACCGTGGACTGATATCACAATGGATTTTATTGACGCAATGCCCCGATCAGAAGGAAAAGAGGCAGTGCTAGTTGTTGTGGATCGGCTCACAAAGTATAGCCATTTCGCCCCTCTGCCATGGTTATACCAAGGGCCCTTAGTGGCCAACGTCTACCATGAGTACATCGGTAAACTGCATGGAATGCCACAGTCGGTAGTCTGCGACAGAGACTCCATATTTCTTAGCGCATTCTGGCAGGAATATATGAAGAACATGGGTACGACGTTGAATTTTAGTACCGCCCACCACCCACAGACTGATGGGCAAAGTAAGATCGTTAACCGGTCCTTAGAGACTTATCTACGATGCTTCGCGGGTGAACGACCCACGACTTGGGTCAAATATCTGCCTTGGGCAGAATGGTCTTACAATACGAGTCATCACTCGTCTACATGCATGACGCCTTATGAGGGAGTCTACGGTGTTCCTCCTCCATCGATTCCAAGATATGAGGGAGGTACAGCTGAAGATGACAATGTTGATTGTGAGCTACGTACGAGGGAAGAAGTTTTAGAATCTCTAAGACAGAACATCCTCAAGGCACAGAACCGCATGAAGCAGGTGTACGACAAGGGAAGGCAGGATCGGGAATTCGCGGTGGGGGACTACGTTTGGCTTAGGAGGTTGCCTCTTAAGCAGAGATCCCTAATGGGCCAGCCATACTCCAAGCTATTGCCTCGATACTATGGCCCATATCCGGTAATCCAGAAAGTGGGAAAAGCCGCATACAGGCTTGGACTCCCTAGAACGGCTCAAGTGCACCCAGTTTTTCATGTCACTCGACTGAAGCCTCATGTAGGGGATGTACCTATGTTGATTGAGCAAGTGCCGGATAGCTTACCAACCCCCTATCGCATTTTAAAACATAGATATATGCAACGACAGGGGAGGATGAGGCATGAAGTTCTTGTGGAGTGGGAAGGACCCGACAGGGGTACTTCTTGGGAAGAATACGGGTCAGTGGTTCACCGTTTCCCCTCTTCTAGCGCTCGAGGACAAGCGCAAGGTAGGGAAGGGGAATCTGTTACGGACCTACCTTTTGGTCCAGACCCAACAGAGGCCGAGCTGGCCGAACCTAGCCAGAGGAAGCGCAAGGCTTCCGACATATGGGCTCGGTCTTTGCAATGCATCAAGAGTAGTCCCAAGAAGAAGATTGAAGCATCAGATACGGTTGCAGCGGGAGGAGCAACTGGGTCTTCAACGGTGCTTGAATTACAGGAGTCTCAAGGTGACTGTGGTCCGGAAGTCAGGTTCGTAGAATTAGAAGAATCTAAACCCAACGAGCCTAGTCCGCACGAGCCTTAGAGGCAACCTAGGACTAACGTCTTAGGAAATGGTTCGGTCAAACCAGACCGAACCCTTACAATCCTAACCCGAAGTGAGGGCGGGTCCCCTAACGAGGTCCCCACCTTGGGCTGAGCAGGCTCAAGGGCTAGCATAATTAGTTTAAGTGTTGGGCACTAGGCCCGGTCTAGTTTGGTTTAATGCATTACGTAGCTAGACTTAATTCCTTAGGCGCATTTGCTTTTTGTAAAAGGGTTTGGACATGTCGCCCTTGGGAATCGAATAAGGGACCTAGCCTGGCGGGTTGTGTCAGGCGCACTTATGTAATTGGGTTGGGTAGAGAGTGAAGATCTGGATTGTAGATTTAACTCACATAGGAATGTATAAATAGTTTTAGATCTAAGTGTAATGGGGAAGTTTTTATGAAATTAAGTTCATTTGGAGTCGAGTACTCTCTCTCCTCCTCGCGAGGTTTGCCATTTCCCTTTGTGGAATCCCGTAATCTCTTGTCTCCCGTCTTCTTCACCGAGGAGTGAACCAGGCCTCTTCTCCCTCTCGCGCCCCCTTGGCCCGTGGCGATTTCTCATCCATTGAAGAGCTTTGGAGCACCGGCGTCTTCGACGAAGGCCCAAAGGCATGGCTCGGGCGGATCTCCTCCTCACCGGCGGCGGATTCTCCCTTGACCACGTAAGTACCCCTACCGGTTTTCATTAAAACTGTAATCAGAGCCTTCTCCTTGCACACGAAGGGGTTGAAAGTCTGATTTCAGAGAAAGGGAAGGTTGAAGGCGCAGGTCTGATCCTCGGCTTCAACGGGACGCGTTCATTTGTTTGATTCATTCGATTTCTTGCGTGAATAACGATCCGAGATAGGGAGATTCTCAGGCCGAATTCTCCACGATCAGTTCTGTTCTTGGCGTACCCAGGATCAGAGTTGAGACCTCTGGTTCAGTCGGCCCGAGAAGCCTTTTACTCGATCTTAATCACCCAAGCGACCGCTTAGATTAATCATTGATCGCTAGAGAAATACATTCGGTGGAAGAGCTTCGTAAAATACTGAAATTAAGCTCTGGGTTCTTCCATTTGAGCTCTCGGTCCAGAAATAGAAAATCAAGTAAAAGTCGTGAATCTGGCCGTGGAAAAACAGTAAGAACTAGCTTAAAAGGGTCGCCCGAAGAAAAGCTACAAAATAGTGTAATTTGGGCGGAATCCGACGGCTAGGTTGGAAGATCGGTACCTCGCCGTTAAAGAGGCTAATTCCGGTCGCCGCTGCTAAATCCGGCGCCCGCCATTGCCCTTGAGGCCGAGGATTGTTCTGCCCTCCTCCTTCCTGTTTTTGTTAAATTTCGTTAAGGGTAGTTCGGACTGTCGAAGTGAAGAAGAGGATTCCGGTCGCCGGCGAGCTTGGAGCACTCCACCGTGAACGCCAGCCAAGTCCGGGTAAGTCTCCTCGTTCTTCATCTCCACCGTCCAAGTGTCCACGTGTCAGCCATCGAACCAGTCAGTCCAGCAGCTCCTCCACGTCAGCACCACCTGTCCCACTCGAGATCAGCTCGAGAATTAGTGGCCCTAGTCTTTAGGAGAGTCCCACGCCTTTCTCCCTACCTTTCTCGAGTTGCTTTTTGATTAAGTCTCACCCCTAGTCGCATGAATCCTTGATCGTTCATCCAGCCACGTGTCGTCATCGTGTGCGTCCTTTTATCCACGTCATAGCCAGCTCGAGCAGCAGCTTGCCAGCTCAGCTCCTCGCTTGCCAAGTGTCCCACGTCCCTCGCATCCACCTCCACATTGCGAGCCTTTACCAAGTCCACTTCCCCCTCTTCTCTCCACGTCTTTAGGAAGTGTCCCCAACTTTTAGCACACGTCCTCCTTCTTTTCCCCCAGCTTTAGGACATCTCATCTCACATGCAACCTCCACCCTTCATCAGCTCCACGTGTCCAGATCTCATTGCTTGAGAGAACCACAAGCGCCACCTCGCCCTTATCCTCCTCACTCGCATCCAGCTCGAGGCCACCTTTCCTAAGTTTTAGGAAAAGGTTTCCCTTCTTCTCCTTGTCACTAGGGATCTCCCTCGCGTCCTCTTGCAGCCCTTGATCTAGCCACGTGGCATAGATCCGGTGCACCACCCTTGGCTCGACCAGCCAAGCCCGTCCGAACCCACCTAGGCTACCTCACGTGCTACCTAACCCCTTAGGTCAACCCACTTACCTTGACTAGACCTAGTCTTAGTTGACTTAACCTCACTTAGTTCACTTAGATAATTTGGCCCAGCTCTTGACCCAGTCGACCTAGCCTAGTTGACTCGAGCCTACCTCGAGTGTCCCTTGACCTTCTCACCCGGACCCATCAACTTGGTTCAGTAGCAGCCACCCTCTAGTCGACCCTATCTCTCTCTCGGTCTCTCTCTTGACCTTGATCCGAGCTTAGGCTCACTAGTCCGAAGCCAGCCTCTTAGCCACTCTTGTAGTTAGGTCACCTATCTACCCCACCTAAGCTACATCTCTTCTCGGCCTACCCCTACCCTGAACCCATCTCACCGAGACCAGCCGTCCCTTAGAGCCCCACCGCACCAAGCCAGCTGGCCTTAGTTAGGGACCAGGCACAGCCGGCGCTAGCCTTGCGCTAAGCGTTTACGGCCAGCACCTCGGCCAGCTTCCAGCCGACGGCCTCTGCCCGTCGACAGCCTTGGCCAAGCCCGTCCAGCAGCCAGGCAGGTAGGCATTGCCTTATCGGCTCTCGCCCCCCTCGGCCGTATCCGCAGCCAGCAGGCGCATCGCAGGCGGTAGTCCGTCGCCCGTCCGTTCGGCGTCCAGCGGCAAGCGACAGTCGGTCGCGCGTCACCCGTCAACCTGCAGCGGCAGCAGCAAAAGCCGTCGACAGCGAGTTTCCGTTGGCCCTGTCATAGCAGCAGTAGTCAGCTCCAGCTCAAGCGTCTCGCCAGCTATCTCGGACAGCAGGCGACTGTCCCAGGCCGCGCGCTCCACGCCGGTCCGTGAGCTGAGTTGCCCGGGGATCGGATATCACCCCGTGGCCTGTCCGCACAGCCAAGGTATTTCCTTGGCAGGTTCGTTTCTCATCCCCCTTGTAGTCGTGGGAGGGTGTTATTTGCTTTTGTTTTAGGAAGCATTTTAGTTTTATTCCTTAATGCTTTAGCCCAGGCTTCGGCCTTACTCCCCTCTGTGGCACCTCAAGGGCCTATTGCCCAAGACACGGTCACAAGGAGCCGACCGTCCTATTTGCTTTCCGTTGGGTGTGATTGCGCGTTAGTCGTGGTTTGTATGGTTTGCTTGAGTGAGTTGTGAGAGTCAAATTGTATCGCTCGCGCTTGTAAGGCCTTATAACCCACTGTAGTGTTTTGTAGTAGGATTCAGCCCTAGCTAGGAATTTGGGAAAGGGTTTTCCGCACCTGTATTCCAGTCCTAAGGGAATTTGCGTCGGGGTTTGTCCGGCCAGGTAGATTCATTGTTTAATTTTTTAGGATTTTGAATTTTAGACAGCAACCCTCAAGGAGACTTGGGAACTAGGACGCTCTTGGTTCGGTCTTTCTTGCCCAACCGGGATCGTGCCTAACAGGAACTTAGGGCTATTTCGGGTCGGTCAAACTGGTCCGTCCGGGTAGTGCCTAACAGGTTTAATCCAATTTCGCTCACGCTTGGCCGTTGTTGCTCCGC